>NC_089782.1:6041568-6066568 GCF_040412425.1 Macrobrachium rosenbergii
GTTGATATCTGACACCAAAACCAAATGAAAGAAAAATGGATTACATTAATCATCCAACACTAAGACAAAACTGAATTACGTTAATGTAAGAACGGTACAACTGAACAGGACCCATAACATGAACCATTCAATCAATATTACTATATATATATATATATATATATATATATATATATATATATATATATATATATATATATATATATATATATATATATATTCTTATATATATATATATTTTAACGTGCTTTTTCCCATTTTTTATATGGGGTAAGCACGATGCCTTCTTTGAAGGACTTTGATTTGGTGTTGGGGTAGGCCGTAGGCCTCGATCGGCTGCCCTGCCTGACATCGCTTAGACCCCGGTAACGATGTGTACGTGTATTGTACCAATCCCCAGCTCCCTTTCTCCCAGCAGAGAGGAGAACTGGACGGTTAGGTCGACAGTTCGAGATGTGTGAGGTGTCTGTTATGTTTTTAGAAGATGTTGGAGTGGCTTTGTTTATGTGTGTATTAGTCTGTAACACCCATTTGCTTTCAGCAAACCTATCCGTTGATTACATACATAATCCCGGGGTGTCTACACGGATAGCAAAGTGTCCGCCTTCTCTGACCAGTCGGCTGCGGATTTGAACCCGCGCCACGGACCTCTACGAAGTCCTAGGCTGCTGCTCTACCGACTGAGCCATCGAGGCTCTTACACACACACACACACACACACACATATATATATATATATATATATATATATATATATATATATATATATATATATATATATATATATATATATATATATATATATATATATATATATATATATATATATATATATATATATATATATATATATATATATATATATATATATATATATATATATATATATATATATATATAGGTGGGCAGGAACACACAAGAATTTTACATTTTGACAGTTTATTCTGTTTTGTAATATGTTATTGAAAAACTATCTATAATTGCAATAGAAGAATCAATTAAAAATTTAATAGTTATCTAAAAGTTAATTTAGTAGGAAATTATTCTTAAAACACACAATAAGTTAATTAATTATAGAACGGGATGTCGCTTGTCCAACCCAGAAACATCTAATATAAGAATTCATTCTTTCAAATGTGAAACTTCCATGGAATACATAGATTTCTCATTAATTGGACTGTTCAATAACTCCAAAGACTTACTTATTTTAGAAACATTTAAATTTTTAAAATACTCAAACCCCAGAGGTTAAATTTTTTTATCTTGACCTTTTTAACATTTCTTATTTCTAGTTTTTGTTTTTGTTTTTAGTTCTGCTCTAGACTTTGTCCTGGCAGGTCAGCTCCTCCCTTTCTTTTTTAAAACCTTGAGAACACGTTGAAGCTTTTGTAATTGTGAAATACTCTGAAAATGTATTGTAAGAGTTTTTTCATTACAATTGTACATAGTTTTTAAACTTTTTATTTGTTTCGATTGTAGTGTTGCCTGAAGATGCAGTAACGTATTGCAAAACGTTGGAATAAACTCAAAATGTGAAATTCCCGTGTGTTCCTGCCTGACTTCTGCCTTTCAGTATATATATATATATATATATATATATATATATATATATATATATATATATATATATATATATATATATATATATATATATATATATATATATATATATATATATATATATATATATATATATATATAAAGTTGGAAGAGACCTGATGGAAGGCGAAACTGTTGTGACAAATTAAGAACTCTATTTCCTTTTTCCTCTGGTTTCTCCTTCGTTTTCATTGTGGAGTACATCGTGATATATATATATATATATATATATATATATATATATATATATATATATATATATATATATATATATATATATATATATATATATATATATATCTTTGAAACTGTTTCTCGCCTGTGTTCTTTCGTAAATGATGACCGAATCATCATGCATGAGGTTCTAATTCAAGACAACCTGAGTTGTTATCTTTTAGAAATGATGACAGAATAGGAATGTGGCAATGTTTTGGGGGATATTTGAACTGAGATAAAAATGTTAAAAAATCTATGAGTGTCTTGTTTTAAAGATGGACACACCAGTATGGAAGATGACTTCAGTGTCATGACTTTTTCAGAACGAGACAGTTCGCATGATTTATGCTTGGGACGACCAAGACCCGCTGGACGATTCGGGGCCAGATTACCACGGGCAGCAGAGAGGGAACAGGTGAGGTCGGTGAAAGGCAACTGATTTTCTTACAAGGCAGCACAGAAAGAGGGACTTAACATTTTCAAGATCTTTGTTTGCATAATACAATGCTGTTTGGGATCTTATTCTAACACGTAAATGTGAGGCCGTTACAACCCACTTCTTGTCAGACGTAAATATTTTCCGCAGGAACGTGTTGGTGAGTTAAATGGCGCTGCAAATCTTGAATCAAAGCATTTTCAATTTCAGTTGAATTTGTTTCTCGGAGCATTGTGGTTGGTGGTTTCACTGGAACGTTGCCCTGAACTTGTCGGCTTGCGAGCGACAATCTCCGTGATATCATTTCAAAGTCAAAGTTGGATCAATTTTGCGGTAATTTTCGCTTACTGGGGACTATTCGCTCTTTTGTTTGTTAATCAGATTAAAAACAGATAAAATAAAATACTCTGATTTATGTCGAAAGTTACAATTCTGTTCAGTTAGAAATCAGTTTTTTTTAAGTGTTATTACCGGCATTTGTATTGTTAACTATTCCACAATGCATTCACGAGTATTTAATGTTATCCTCATCCGACCCAATCTTTCGCTCTTTCGCTGGATGTCATAGGCACAGAAATGAACTTGCTTAGATTTAGGAAGAAGTTGAATATCACGTTTATACAATGAAGCAACTTCACTTGACTGCACAATCCGATTTGTCCCTTGAAAACTATTATGTTCTCCATTTTTTTCTTTGACACAGGTTTGCTTTAGTTTTACTTCCCTTCCACCACGCTACAGTTACGGGTGATATTCAGACATGGCGAGTTCGACAGAGGAAAGAATTACCGCACAAGCAAGACACCTTTTACTGGTGCCACATAGAGGCAGTTCCCAAGGCCAAGACCAAGCATCACTATATAGGAGTGAGTCAGAATACATATAAGGCTCCCTAAAAAATAAACTGCTCGATTATCTCTGTTCCGGTTTATACGGAACAGTGACTTTGTTTTTCTTTTCAATTTCACTACATTCCACTACCCTTATTAAGGTGGTATTAAAGTATTACCTCTCCATTGTTTCTATACTTCTAGCGTCAGTATTTTCCTTCCAAGAAAAACAGTTCTTATGACGCCAAAATCATAGCACAAAAATTATGAGAAACAATACTGAATAATTATTCAGCCTTTCCTCTGTATCATTTTTAGAAATATGTCCGGGTTTGCTCGTAATTTTGATGGAATTTACTCGGATGGAAGATTCTAAATTCAGTGGATTCAATTAATTACTCGAGAAGAAAGATTCCTTTGGAGAAAGATTTTGATTTGAAAACATTTGCAGAGACTTTTCACGAAGTATATCCATCAACTTTCTGCTGCCTGACTCTATTCTTTGTTACTACTGTTCTGTTTATTGTTAAAGCTCAAACCCTGTAAGGATCTATGTGTAACACTTGCCGTGGGTAATCCTACAATAGTTATAAAAAAATTTCAACTCTTTATCATTAATTTTAGATTTTTTATCGTAACAATCCAAAAGTAGTTGTTCTAGATATGCCCACGCCATTTTTAATTTTTATTAATTAATTTATATGATTTTTAACAATATCCCTCTTTTATTTTGTTTTATATACTTATGAATTTATTGTATAGTTTGATATGATCTACGGGCAAAACAGCCGCAAGTATCTGCACCACGCTGTGGCGTTCGAATGCGTCAGCCGAGACGGGTCCCCGACCAGAGAGATATTCGAGCAGTATCTCGGACATCCGGGCTTCGAATGCTACACGCCTAATATGCCTCCCGATTTCTACCTCTGTGAGAGATTTCTCATCAACTGGGCCATTGGGAGTGAGGTATGTTATTTTGCGAAGACAGGAATACTTTGGGTTTTACTCTGTTTAAACCATCCTGTGTATCTGACACGTTGTACATAGGAATGAACGCGGTAAGTACTTACCAGCACAATGGACGTTAAGTATTCGTAATTCTAAATTCCAACGTTTCGCCATTGAAAAAGCGCCCTGTTACTTCCTACAGAGTTTATGTATGAATTTTCGATTCAAGATTCTTTGTTTGAATATACTTGTGCGTGGTTATTTTTATGTGAGAAAGAGTGAAATGAAAAGTTTCATGGGATTTCTTCCAACAGGGGGAATTGCTTCCAGACCACGTGGGATATCCACTCGGCGACCTCCACGGTGGAGCCGATTATGTTCTTTTCCAGACTCATTACGATAACGTGCTCTTGCACCGAGACATTACTGTCGAATGGGGCATGGATATTTACTTCACAGATAAATTAAGGTAAAGTTCATTTGATTTATACATATCGTTCCTGATCATCTCTTCACTCATTTACTGCTCATGTAGAGTTTTCGCTATTTGCATGTCAAACCGACACCTGAAAGTGTACCTTTATTATTTTCTCTTGTTGTAAACTTCTGTATTTTCATTATATGTTCATTGTTCACTGCTTTTGGCAACTGACGAGCAAAGACCTCCTATGCAGAGTCATAAGCAACGTCTATAGATTTTGAAACCTTTGTCAGTAAGTCTCCCAAGAAAATTCAGAGTTGCTCTATGTGGTTTACCATAACACTGATGATAAGATACTACGTAAATTTAGCAGAATGAACCCTGTAGGCATTGACTCGTCCCGCACATTTCAAGTTTATGGCAACTTAGATTCTCTATGAGGGTTCCAGTTTTCTGGAATGATGTCAAAATTACAAAGGCTACAAATTAAAATTTTAAGGAGTTCTAAGATCAGACTGAATCAAGAAGTCGAGAATGTCTGCGTAAGTGTATTTTCAATTTCAAATTTCCAAGATAACTTAGAAATAGTTGGTTTGGGTCTGACACAAAATGGAAAATTAAGTTGTTTTACCAAGTAAAAAAATATATATATTTTCGGTGCCGACGACTACAGTTCTTGTGCTGCTAGTCTGTAGCAACAAATCAATCAAACAAGCCTAAAATACAAAGCAGACTTCCTTAGCAACGTCCAGCATTCTAAAAAATCTTGCATTAGAAATTATTCACACTAGCGCTGGTCATACCGTGCACAACATATACAGGCATGGCTATTTTAAAGCATTCTTCCTACCAAAAGAATCTTTCATCCGTCTAACCAAATCACCTTACGTTGAGTGAAAACCCCAAATAGAAACTTTCATCTTAAGCTGAACCTTCAAGGGAGGAAGGAGGTAACAATTCATAGAAGATTTACCCTTGATGTCACTTTGCTAGCCTAGAAAAAATAATATTTTCACTGGTTTCCTTTGTAGATAGGGTATGCTTTCTACTTCTCTGGTTATTGATTGCTCATTAAATCACGGACCAGTTTTCTGAATCTGTTTAGAAAGTTCGGTTGTGTATGGTTGGATGCAATTATTATTACTCATTCATTGCATACATGCATTTGTAAGGGACTGCCCAGTAAGCTTTCCCAAAACAGAATGCTCCTTTGTAAGAATACAGATAGAAAAGATGAAAATTCAGAACGCGAATAAACTTTACATAAGCATTTGAGTGTTTTAAACTTACGAGCAATGTACGGACTGATCAGTAGCAGCACTGTGGAAGAAGTAAGAGACTTCTTACCAGGCGGTTTGACACTGTAGTACCACTACAGACTGAGAACATTTTCTGAAACTATGCTGAAAGAGTAAGAAAAACTAACTCAAGATGCGCGGAACGAACGGTGATGATGGAGGATGGGCCAAAAGCAAGTCTGTCGATTGTTGTCTAACATACTATAGCAGTTGCGAGAAAAGAAACGGCCACTTCATGAAATTGTATCTGGAAGATAAAGGCCCCCAGTTGTGCTGAAATCCTCACAGAAGCACAATATTGCACTAAAATCTCTGAGACACAAGATAACAATCTCCGCAGCTGTAGGAAGCCAAACGCAGTGCCTAGCCATCTGGTGGTATAATTAAGTTGGATGGCACTGATTAAGTCGACCGCATGCCAGCACTGGACCTCGATTAATATTCGTGGTAAAAATAACAATTCCCTTTTCTTCATCATTGGCGAGAAGAAAATTTTCCTCCTTATTCGTTGTTACTTCATATTCCGAAAGACATGCATGAACTTCTTCAAGCCGAGTCTTTGGCAGGACTGGGAATTTCTTCCTACGCTCCCATTACAATGAAATGGCAACGTTTCTCAGGTCTTTTGATTCAAGTTCACGATCACTACAATTACAGAGTTCTTTTCTTATGATTTTTGAATGCCTAGCCGTTATGTCAGCATCTGCGCTTCTCTTAACCTGCACTCGAAGTTGCTGAGCTTCCAATTTCTCAGAATCACTGGGATGACTGTGCTCCGTCATAGCTTTACATCTGGTTTTGTTATTTGTGCACCGCCACAAAACATCATCATCCATCAATATGGTGCCTATACGAAGAGAAAATCCAGAGAATATCAAGCATCTTTTTCGTCGGTTTGTTTCTGAGATATGTCTTTCATGGCCGAGTAATGAATAACTATTGACTCTCGGTGTGAATCTGCACTTTTCGCGCCATTGACTTGAGAACTGATAACTACTGTCAATTATTAACCAGCTAACTACTGAGTTATCAGCCAACAGATAACGGAATATCACCACGTGAAAACATGTCCTAAAATACTTCTGCCTCTTTTTCCTTACTCTGATTCGCCCAAATGATTAGTGCCATTTTGCAGAATTTTGATGTTATGTCGCCCAAACGATGTAATGAATAGTCGCCCAAATGATATATTGACTATCCGCGAATTCGCCCAAATGAAATGCGCCCATCCAGTCTATAGCCAACTAGCCACAGGGTGCATAATTCACTTCTTAGGTTAACCGCGGTGCAAAGGATTTTCCAGATGTGCCCTGACCTCCCTGTACTTTCTACTTTCTTGGGCTTGAGCCAGTAGCTTCTCCCCAGTGAGGCGATTGTGCTACTGCTCAATTACTTATTCTAGAAGTGAGGAAAAGTGTAACTAACGAACTAAAGGAAAAGGTCGAAAATAATCAGAAAATGATGTTTCTTCTTTGCACAGAGAACAAGACGCAGGAAACATCGCCTTAGGTCACTCCATCGTATTTTCCTTAACGGTGCCCCCACGGACTCCCCATTGGCTTGTTTCTGGGCATTGCGCCTCTGAATGTACGGCTCAGGCAATTCCTGAAGAGGGCGTTAATGTTTTCATGGTCTTCCTGCATGGGCATTCGTTGGGTACGGTTATAATTATATTAATGCAGAATTTTAACTGATTATTTGGTGTATACTCTGTGGATAGAATTATTTTCATACTGCATAATGTTGTAAGAAAAGTACGAATATTTACACGATTTTATTGCCTCCAGCAAGAGCAATCAGGCTCAGGCACTTCAGAGGAGGCAGGGAGCTCAAGCCTATTGCCACGGACGCCAGTTTCGATGCAGATTTTCAGCAATCTCGGACACTTACCGAAGAGGTCAAACTACTCCCTGGTGACCATCTTACTGTAGGTAAGTCTGGAGGAGTTTCTTTCTCCAAAATTCTCTGTCACTCCCTCTCCACCTCCCTCCAACTCTCTCTCTAGTATTTGTCTTTATAGTACTGTTTGTCATTTCATAATGAATCAATAACCCTAGTTTTATCTTAAGGTATTCAAGAGATTCGTTTATGCCATTGTCATGTTCTTCGTATCCTTCCTCTTCCAGAATGCGACTACGAAAGCTTAGCCCGAGCTAATGGCACTTACAGTGGTTGGGCATCGACCGATGAGATGTGTCAGGCCTTTATTAACTATTACCCTCGAATAAACTTGGCTCTCTGCAGATCAGCAACCCATCCAAGTGTCCTGCAAGATCTGTACCGGAATTACGGAGTCACGAGCTTTCCTGAGTAAGTAGAAAGAGATACACCGTCATTCTCGAGATCATTTTGTCAGGACAGTATTCTTCCGTTCTGCGTAATCTATTGCTTTGCAGATATTCCTGTTACCAGATTCACTATCGCTTATTTGAATGCAAGCTTACAGTTTTCCTACAGCTTGCAAACATGATCACATTTATTGAGTTCCTTATTGGTTTCATACTATATTCTTTAGGAACAACTAAAATGTGCCAATGTATATCTTTATTCATGAGAAAGTAGCAAGCAGTATTGAAGACCTCAGTTCCTAAATTACCTAATATTGCTACTACTGTATGCCATAAAACTGTGCCTTAATTATTACATAATAACAGTTTTATATATTCTTTGGGGAAAAACTAGAATGTCTAGGTACTGTACATATCTTTAAATGTTAGATTAAAGCAGACAGTAATGAATATTTCAATCCTTGATTTACTAGTTATTACCGTACCTCATACGTCAGACCTTAAAATTGCCCTTGAATTAGTAAAGCAATTGTTGTCTTAAGTGCAATGAAGCAAAAAGGATCCAAAAACCAATTTCATTTGCAGAGATCTTGATTTATCCACGTACGTCTTCGACCCAGAGGTCGGCGGAGGTCGAAAGTACCAAGAGGTCATGAACAGCTTGCCTTGGGAGTCACTGAACAAGAAGGAGCTGAACGAGAGAATTGTTCAAGGTGACCAAGCCATCAAATGCCAGTATACCTACGGACAAAAGCTTGAGGTGAGCGATGCTTCCCAACCGCCATGAAAATCAATTTCGCACTATCATTATTTTCTGTTCCTCTGTAGTTAATGTCTTTCTTAACTTCTGAGAGCAATAGCACATTCTCTAACAATCGATTGTAGTAATGAATCAATCAGTCAATGAGACTGGCAACCTTTGGAAATCTTTAACTACGAAATGTATGCATAAACATACGAGTTAAAAGAAACAATAAATATCGTAACTTTTCAATGACGAAGAAATAATGTTAAAAATAATGCAATTAAACTAACCGAATGAAAGTGACTTCTCTGGAAAGTGAATTTCTAACTTTAGCCATTTGTCCCCAGATAAAGGAAACAATCACGAAGATACCCAAAATCAAAACCTTACGTCGCTCCTGAAGATGCCACGTGTTCCCTCAGGAACCAACCAAGTTCCAAGGGGCAAGACTTGTCTTACACCCTCATAGTTTCCTCGGGAACAGCTGGAGGCCAAAAGCAAAAGCAAATCGTCGAAGCTGTCAGTGGCAGCAAAGTTTCTGGACCAGCAATTATTGGTTTGGTCTTCTGCTTAGTTCTGGTGAAGTTCTTGTAATGGATTTGTACGATTTTATGCCTGTCTTGGTTAGGTTGTGGAGGATGGCTGAGATGAAACTCTTAGTTCCTGCACAGATCTTTACTCCTTCAAGTCCGCCTTCTTCCATTCCCTACAGCTACAACAACAGTAGCAAAATTGGCGGCAATACGCAGAATGTTCCCAGGCTTTTAAAACATTAAGGAACACACACTGCAGGATTGCCACTGCCTAGACCGTGTGTATTACTAACGTGCTCTGCTCTTGCGCTAAGAAACATCCTACGATGTACAGGAACTACAGCAGAGCGTGAATGATGTACGGCAACCTAAGGGATTTATGGAAAGAAAAGTAGCTCGTGTGTGAGGCAAATGTATGGAAGATGAATCGTTGGGTAACTGTTTACTGGTCATTGCAGGAGCAGCGGAAATGTTCAGTTTCATGAAAACTTGTTTCATAGCGACCATGTGAAGTCTTCAAATGTTCCTTACATTATTATCGTTAGATATAAAAGAAATTGATGTCAATAATTTTGTCATAGAAGCACTAAAATAAATGATGATTATCATGGCGTGTGAAAAGATACTTTGAGAGGTATATTGGATTCCTCCGAGTTTCAGTGAGCCAGAGGAATTTAATCAGGAAGCCTTGGAGTGGAAGATTAAAAGTTTTTATGGTATAGGAAAGGTAATTCAGAAAAGAAATCCAAGGTCAGTAGAAAATGGCAACACAAGTGAAAATAAAAAGCAAAAACGAAATTCGAATGGAAGTAGAAATAAGAAAAACGCTGCAAAAGAACAAACAAGGAATAAGATTTAGTGGCAGCTGGGCATTTATTTCCTTTTGCCAAACGAAGGGTATTTTTTGGTCGACAAATCAATCAAAGGCCGTTTGTTTTCCAACGAGTTCATGAAGACAGTTTGACAAAGTTACTTTGGTAGGGATCCCTCATATCTGAAATGAATGCTTGAACACAGAAGAGTTGATCTTAAAGAAAATCTTGATACCACGGAAAACTTTTTGATTAGGACAGAAATACTCAGAGACATTTAAAATGATATTGAAATGTGTTGGGAATTTGATTTAACCGAAACTAGGAGAATACATTGCGTTACTCAAGGCCCATTGCTTTTAGAATAGGCCAAACGGTGGTCAGCTCATATGAATTTGTCGGAAAAGAATGCGGGAATAAGATGGAAACAGAATTCTCTCTCGTCTCTTTCGAAAAATATTTCACAAATTATGGCGTATGATGATCAGCTTAATTAGACTGCGATACAATTTTATTAGGTTTAAACAAACGACGTTGGTTTTTTCATCATGTATTTGAACACAAAAGCTGGTAATAACTGATATTCCATTCAGATCGGCTTAATTCTAGATAATACACGCTCTCTCTCTCTCTCTCTCTCTCTCTCTCTCTCTCTCTCTGAATACATACACAACAGTTTAGGAATGAAGCCTCTGGATGTACAGTATATACATCAAAAATACTTGTATGGAAGATTTACATATTTTGAATAAAAGGAAAGCATAGTACAGTACTACAGACCATTGTTTCACAAAACTAAAAAGAAAATTCAGCTCTGCAGCCGCCAAAACTCTAAACCAGATGAAAGTCATATGACGCATATATGTTGAAAATGATTTGATATGAAACTCTACATGAAAATAATACAAAAACAGATGACTAAAGGGTGACTTGATGAGAAAGTAAGTGTGCACATGAAGTATAAGTATTACTTTCAAGAGGAGGGTTTGGCCAGTGCTCGAAGTGCTTTTCCTTTCATACAACGGAAAACTGTGTTGTGACAGTACATATTGGAGCTAAGTGGTGGAGACTGAGGGGTAATATTTTCCGCAAAACCCTCCCCCTATAAAGCAGCGTGCAGGTGATCACTTTACAACTTGGTATTTCCTGGGGAATTGTGGTGCTCGTTCGCCCGTTGGTTCATTCTCTTGATATCGGAAGAAACACGATCAGTTCAGTGTATATTTATCTATCGACGATATTATATATATATATATATATATATATATATATATGTATATATATATATATATATATATATATAAATATATATATATATATATATATATATATATATATATATGTATATATATATATATATATATACATATATATATATATATATATATATATCACATATAATATATACATATATATATATATGTATATATATATATATATATATATATATATATATATATATATATACATATATAATATCATATATATATATATCACATATAATATATATATATATATATATATATATATATATATATATATATATATATATATATATATATATATATATATATATATATATATATATATATATATATATATGTGTGTGTGTGTGTGTGTGTGTGTGTGTGTGTGTATGTGTGTGTGTGTTTGTGTGTATCTCCATGTGGTCAATTATATTACATTATCAATGAAATCTAATTAGTGATAGCTTATGAACCTTAGACACACGAATCCATGTCTGAAACTCTTTCTTATCTTTATCACTCCCAACAGATAATTTTTCTGTAGTGAAGAGTAAAAACCTCTGAGCAACAGCGGAAAGGGCGAAGTCTTGAGGCCACGCTTTCCTCTGTCCTCAGAGACGCACCATCACAGCGGGAGTCAATTCCACAGGAAACAAGAAGGGAAACATTCGCGAGAGTCCGCAGGCGCGCCGCATTCGTCATGTACTTGAATCGTCTGATGAGACGGATTCGTAGCAAAGTACCAAAGCATGAGGTGGAAACGCAAAGATGCCAAAAGAAGGTCAAGCTCCAGTGGTGTAGTTCAAGTATCAGAGATGACATCACGGACAGAGCCAGTGCCGATGAAACAACCGTTGTCTAGGAAATCACTTTGCTTTCAAAAAGAAATGACGATATAACTAATTTATAAAAGAATATGGTAAACTACTGAAGAAGTCAGTGATGCATCGAAGGAATGGATTATGATTATGACAGATGACCAACGATCGATGACTGAATTTTACAGATAGACATTCAACCGAAATCAGAAAAAAATTTTGTATTCCATTTAAAGTATTATTAGTGCTTGATAATCCAGCTTCTTAATCTGAGATAAACCAAGATAAATGAAAAAAAAATTACAATTACATCACTAGAATTTATAAGTGATTTTCCTTTTGCTCTTAAAAATTAAGCTTCCCGACTGAGCTTGAAAGAAAGTTACCTTCACATTTACACACACTCTCAAAGACATTCAAAGTATGGAAAGCTATAGAAATATTATTTCTATACCTAGATAGTCCCTAAATCCTCCTCAATGATCTCAAAAGAATTCTTTGGTGTGACATCAATGATTTCAATCTCATTCCTTGGCACGGCATCACTTCAGGTGGCGGCGTTGAAGGACTTCCCCGTCCTCTTGCACCGGGTGACGGCGTAGACGATGAGGCTCACCAGCAGGATAAGAGCTATGAACCCGAGGACGACCCCCGTGACGACAGAGGCGTTGGTCGTCCCCACCTGCTGCACCACGATGGCCTCGCTCTCATCTGCAAGGGAAGAGGCGCCACTTTCGAGTCGAGTTCTTTTTGGGACTGGAGACGTTCCTACGTCATGGTTTATCTCGATAAATGTCTTGGACTACAACAGCAACTATATTTCAGTTATAGGGAGAATGACATCTTTGGTATTCAATAGAAAAAACTGAAGTCAACTTTCTTTTGGTTCCATGTGTCATTATGACAGCTAGAACTGTAGACTGTCAAAAGCATATGTTGAATTTTAATCTGCTAATACCTTTTTTAGATAAGAAATTTCCTACGTTTTACAAATACTATATGGCGAGGTAACAAATACACACACAGCTTTTTACCTGGTCTACGGAGTGTCCTTTTTTTTCTGTTTCTATTCTAATTTTATTTTTCGAAATCTTCCCGCATGAACACAAGGGTGTGGGTTTTCACTATCAAAAAGCTGTATTTGCTGCTTCTCTATTCGAAATGTGGGAAAATACCAGAGAGCCATTTTCAATCATTTGCTCAGTCCTGAGTTTGAAGAACAATGATATATTATAGCCATAGTTAATTAAACTTGACTCCTTCATTGACGTGATCTCTAGGACTTACCCTCAATAAAGTGAAAATGAATACTAAATTATTGGTACCCACAACATTTAAATTGAGTGACGTACTTACCCATTAAAATCCTAATGAAAAACTTGAAAAAATAATCAACGTGACATTAGTCAGAAGTGAACCTTAAAACGCTAATACACATAATAAAGGTTATAAGACAACAGGTTTCATAATACATGGACTTTCAGCTCATCGAAAAACGACTTCATGGAAAAGCACTTACCCCAACCAATGAATTCGCCTTTATTTTGCGACTCAAGCCACGACAGGAGAGGACCGAAATATTCCAAGATAGGTCCTGCGTCCAGTTTCCTTGTCCGACCGTTCGTCAGAACAGACAAAGCGTCTGTCCATGGTCGAGACTTTCCCAGTGACAAGACATTTCTGAAATGACACACAGCATCTAAGGAATGGGGCCGAAGCTAATTTCAGAAATCGCGTAGAATTGCATATGCATAACAAAGATGATAGCTACAGAGAACTCAAAATTTCAAAGTGAGGCGTTGAAATTACGGATAAGGAAAACGCAGATGGTTTGAAGCTATGCAATGAACACTGACTAAAACTGCTTACTCAAACTTACTGACAATAATGTAGCTGACAAATACAGAAGTCTGTTAAGTTGAGGTCCTTTAAGTTGAAGTTCTACTGTATCACGAAACTGCTTATTCAAAAGTATAGCACTTAATAATATTGACTCACTGGCTTAAGAGCCATAGCTGAAATGACTTTCCTACATCTGCTTAAATTATACGTTAACTCGAAAATGAATCGAGTTTACTTTGATTATAACGTTATTTCTTCATGTAAGAAATGAGGGATTTTAGCGGTGTATCTTACTTAAGAAGCCTTCCAGCTTCCCTGGAACGATATATATCGCAGTGGTGAAGTGGCCCGGTGTGGCCGGCTGCTTTGCATAACTCAGAGTGGAACTGGAATTGCACGATGAAGCTTACGAAGTACCTGTGGGAAAAAAGTAATGCTTCCTGTACCATACAAAAATTTGCATTGATTTCAACGATGAATCAAATAGAACAAAATGACGTTTCATCTTCGCTGAAAACTGATCCTGGAAGCTCAAAACTGAAATGAATTATGTGAGTAAAAGCATGGTGGCTGGCAAAATCACAGATTTACTCTCTGGAAAACACTCTTTGACTCACCTGACATAAGGGAACATTTGCTGGAATGTGGAACTTGGCCCCCGGGTCAAAGTCTTCCTCGTCTCTGGGAACAGGGGATGAAACCCTTGCAGTGAATTACGGAGCTCCCACCAGCGGCTGTTCATTTCCGAAGTTGAAATCTCTCTGCTGAAGAGTTCCCACCGCCACTGCACAAGGACAGTAACTTATAATTTTTATAATGGTACTAGAGCCATTTTATGTTTCATATATGTTTTTATTGCAACCATGTCATTGGTGTGTGAGTACTAAAGATTAGAGCCTTGATTTCAAGGAAAAAGAACATTAGTATATAAGGAGGTCCAGGTGGTAAATCTACCATTCCCTCTTGAAATCATTTCTGCAATCCACCTGCAGTCGGCATTACCTTATCGACCAAATAGCCGAAGGGTAAAAAGGCTATTTTGTCGAGGGCCATGTTGAATAAGAAGTTGATGTCGGTCTCGTAAGAGTCGTCAACGTTCGCCAGCAGCCCGACCGTCTGCAGGTGCCGAGGTGTAGAAGCGGAGAGCGCCAGCACATCCCCGACGGCCTCGTGGAAGCCTGGATTGGCCCCGTCTCTGTTACAGGAGGAAATCTCATGACGTGGTCGTTCTCACAATTCTAGGAAGTATTCAGGGAATTGGTCGACTATTTAAAATGTGAAATGTTATGGAATCGAGATTCCAAATAGCTTCGTATTCTTTCAGTGGTACAATAACAGCCAAAGACACTCAGTTGAATGAATTGCAATCCCCTTGTGCTTTGCAAATGTATTAAAAACGCTCCCATTCACTGCAGTTCCAAGACCACCTGGTCTTCTCTTCGGGTGGTTACAGTATAACACAATAAAAGAAGAAAAGTTACAATATAATACAATAAAAGAAAGAGAAAACAAACACAAATGCAATTGGAAGGGGAGATGTAAATAATGCCTGATTTATGCACATATAGTCAAGAAACCATTGTGATGACAGGAAAAAGAGCAAGTTATGATTTAAAACAAATAATACACAGGAAAGGAAAATAGTTGAGACTGACACCATTAGGACAGTACCTAATTTTTGTTTAAATGAGGGAAACTACAAGTTTAACAGTCTGTTGTCCTATTATGTAATTCAAACAGCCAACCTCTAACAAGACTGTCAGGTCGTTGAATAATTAACAATTGTGTCTTGAGAGTGGCAGTGTTTTTTTTAGCTTAACATTTTTTAACTTTCCTATTTTATTGTATTACACTGTAATCACTTGACCAGCTGGTCTTGAAACTGTATTAAATTTTAACAATTTATTATATTTCCAGAACACAACGGGATTTTAATTTATTCTTGCAGCGCGACAAGTGGGAGTATTATACTGATAGTCAGATGATATATTAATGCTTTAAAAAAAGCTGTAGCCTAGAATTTGTTTGATGCGCATGTCAGTTCAGTTCAGTTCACTGTACAAACGACTATTTACAATTATGCAGATATACATATGTTTTGTAGGTTTATTGTTTTTAAGTTAAATAGAGCACGACTACCAAAATAATACCAACTCACATCAACAGCCGGGAAATCATACGTAACGGTAAATCAGCCTACCAAATATTTGGTGATAACAGGACTCTGACAGAAGGGCAAAATGACTCCAAAGCCAGGAGCATTCAACCAGAAGAACAATGAAAAAAAAAAAAAACGAAAAGGGAAGAATGAGACCTATTCTATAGAGTACGTAGCTTGTCAAAGATCGTTACCTCACAACTTCCGGTTCAAGCACCACCCGGCGTGCACAACGGTGAAGGAATGGGCACATATACACTCGCAGCAAGCACACACACACACATATATATATATATATATATATATATATATATATATATATATATATATATATATATATATACAGTATGTAACACAATTATATGCATATATTTATGTGTATATATATATATATGTATATATATATATATATATATATATATATATATATATATATATATATATATATATATATATATATATATATTTATATATATATATATTTGTGTGTGTGTGTGCGCCCATTCCCTTTCCGTTGTGCACGCCGGGTGGTGCTCGAACTGGCAGTTGTGAGATAGCGATCTTTGACAGGCTACATTTGTGTGTATGTATGTATGTGTATGTATGTATGTATATTACTTATCTTGCTTTTTAAAAAGTCTAACCACCTTCTCCTGCCTTGCCCTCTCCGAGTTTCATCTTCAAATGTTTTCATGCACTCTTTATCAATATTTTTCCAAAATGAACATTTATACGGAAACATCATGTAAATTTACCCTGAAAGATTATTCAGGTATAGAACTAATGAACAGTGATATTTCCCATACAAGGGATTTTTAATAGCGAGAGTTGTTTTTCTTCCGGAGTAACTAGTAGAATGTTGCTCTTTTTTTTATCATACTTTTCCTGTTACGTGAGAGTCAATTTCAACCTAAGATCAGGAAGACAAAGGAGTTAACTATTCAAGTCGTGTTCTGTTGCACGAGTTCCAACCTCACAAATTCTTTCATCCCAAACTCACTTGTTTATCAGGTCACGCACTCCTCCTCATGACCCCAAGCTGTACGTACGGCTAAGCTTTAGGGTATCCCTTGACACAAGGCTTAAGATTTACCTGAATACAAATGGTTGGTTTCGGTACTGAATGTCATACTGTATATGACCCATCTCATGGTGCGCTGTTATAAGGTCTTCCATAGTCACTTGAGCGCATTGTTTGATCCTGCAATAAGACAAATTTATTATTTTTCTGAAGCTAAATAATAAGTAACTCTACACCCATGTTTGTTCACGCACATCAAAATAGTGCACATTTTCATGCTTCTATTGTCATTTTTTAGGAATTCCGGAACTCTGTACGTCAGCACAGCAGTTATGAAAGATTTGTTTTGATTCCAAATGAATGTTACTTCGTATCTTCCCAGAAACAAACCTCATGATTTCAAAAGCCGATGTGAACTCACCTGTAATCGATGCCATTGCAAAAGTCCCAAGCGGATGCGTGACACACGACTTCCCTGTCATTGGGCTTGACAAACAGAGACCTTTCCCAGAAGGTTCTCGGCATACTGTCCAACCCAAGAGAAGTGAAAAACTCTTCGGCAAGACGGAACATGGTTACAGGTTGGTAGCCTAGTCGTCGCAAGGTATCTGAGACGTCCACAGTAGGGAGGCCTCTGTAGGGAATAGTTATGTCCAACACGTGCGTCCAGGTCTGAGCCCACATGTTGCCTGGAAGTATATTTCCATGATACAGTGACGAAGTTTTTTTTAGTTGTTATTTCACAATGACATATGTCACGATCATAGACAACGGAAGAACAAAATTATAAAACACAAATGTAGGTTAACTAAAAGCTGTATAAGCGAAGTAGGATATCTCGCCATCCTAAAGTCAATTTGAATGAAAAACAGTGCTGCAACCATTATGATAAGACTCAAAAAAGAATTTATGTGAAAAGGAAGAACTGCGTCTAAAAGCCTTTACTGAAAGGCTCGCAGCTCACCCAGAAGGTGTGCGGGAATAGGTCCTCGGACCGGAACGTTTTCCTCGCCGTACACTGCCCTCAGCTTGCTCCTGACGTAGGCGTGGAGTTGCTGGTAAAGAGGACGCAGTGTTGTCCACAGCGCCTCCAGGTCCTCGGCGAAGTTTTCGGTTTCATAGTCGCTCCTCCAGTACTCGCCAGCATCATCAAAACCTTTGAATAAGAGATGCGGTGAATGGGATGGCAGTCACCGTCTTTTGTTATTTGAATCCGAGTCGAAACAAAAGGAATACATAAAATGGTCGCCTTTTCAAGTCTCATTGCTGACCTGTGTGAGTATTTGTCAAGTCCAATCACCTCTAGCATTTTTTTCACTATAAAATGACTAACTTACAACAGATCTTTTAAATTTTCCGATTTCTAATCCAGATGGTAACAAAAGAAAATTTCCATTCTGAAGGAAATTGCCCATTGTCGGTTAAACATAAATATTCTATAAAGATAAGAGATGAAACCACGGAAGCACATAATTTGCAATATCCTTGCCATTTGACTAAACGAAACTCGTTACTTGGGAAAGGCCTCACGCCGGTCATTCTACGGGGACATTCTTACCATTCAGCAGAGCGGCTTTGTTGGTTAGTTCAACGAAGCGAATGTATTTATTTCGCAAAGGTTTCCCAGCGGCGTCTCTCCAAGCCCTCCACACGTAGCGAAGTTCATCCGGATTTCTCGAAGTTGACATAATTTGTGTTAGATCTGTGAAAAGAACAAAAGACAGAGTTGATCGATTTGTCTAAATTTGTAAAATAAAAATATATATAATTGTTCCTCTTACAAAAGGTTATGATTGACAGGTGAGGTCGGATTTCTCATGAAAAGTTTGATAAGGTCTCGTGGACGCTGTCTATGTATTGCGTTTATCAATAAGTTTCCATTGAAACATAGGCTAAGAACGCTAGTTGAAAGCTCTTATCGGGAGGAAACCTACATTGCACTATTTCTCAGAGAGCCACTAAGAAAAGACGTCAACAAATAATTGACACACGTGTAACGTATAGAAATTCGACTTACGAGGTTCCAGGCTGAGTGTAGGGGTGCATAAGATTTCGTTGTCACCCTCTATTTCTAAATCTGCGTAATAATCATATTCTCCATCTGGTAATCTATTTCGCGTTGCGTCGTATCTACAGATCTTGGCAGTTGAATAAGTCGTCTTCATCTCCTCGATCAACGTCGTTAGCTGTCGGTGGATTGGGCGTTTAAGGTAAGCATTAAATCGCCTTTGATGACAGATGAAAATAAATGATCTCGATCATGTTCATCAATTTGGTGTAGAGGGAGACAGAAAGAAGAATACGGGAATAGGTTAATGACACAAATAAGGGTTCCAGAGTTTGATTTAACAAGAGATTTGAAATATAGTCTTCAATTAACATTTCAGAAGAAAAGAGATCTAGAAAGGGATTATAAACCCTTATTCTGCTGATGTTTCGGAGGAAGATTCTCTTTGATGTTGACGTACTGAGGAATCTCCAGTCACGTACTCATCCATAAGGCATGAAACCAGCGGGATTTAGGTGGTGCCAAGAAAAGAGAATATCTCAGCAGCGATAACAACTATTGTAGACAAGTTTCTTTAGAGAACTGAAAGGCACCGATTTTTGAAGAAGATGCTAAGCATAACATTCAAGATATTCTAAAGAAGATTGTAGCAAATTCAACGAATGATAAGACAATGAAGCAGCTAAGCTAATTATCTAAGGACAACATTTCTCTGTAGTCTTAGAATGAAAGAAGGGTGTTTTTCTGTAGGCCCCTTACTAGCTAATAATTATTTACCTCTCTCTCTCTCTCTCTCTCTCTCTCTCTCTCTGTAAATACGTACCTCCCTGAGTTCTTCCTCGGGTAATGCTGCCCTCCCCAGCACGGTGAGGAAAGAAAACATCCTCCTGACGGTCGGGGTGGAGAAATTCTTCCAGGCAAAAGTGGTTGCCTCATTCCACTTCAGGCGGTGGAACTGAGTCCACTCCAGCTGACGCCTTAACTAGAATCAAAACAAGACGAGAAGTGAGTGGTGATAAATGTATATATATACATCACAATGTGTCTCACGAGTCATACCTATACGTAAAATGTCTCGGCCATTCGAGAGACTGGAGCCATCATTTGCTTTATGATTGCTGCTGTCGTCATTTGCTGCAGAGAGTACTACTATGTCGTGCTTCTTGAGAGAATAAAAGACCCAGTCTCTCATACACACATATATACACACATACACACATATATATATATATATATATATATATATATATATATATATATATATATATATATATATATATATATATATATATATATATATATATATATATATATATAATATATAATTATATGTATATATATATATAAATATATATATATATATATATATATGTATATATATTTACATGTGCATATATACTATATATACATACATACATACATACATATATATATATATATATCTATGTATATATATAGGTAGATTTAAAACTCATACTCACAGGATCTTACTAGTTTTTCAATATTTCTCATCAACCAAAATTGGAAAATTGTGAAAATTATGTTTAGTTAATTGTGATGTTTAACCAATTGTTGTGAAGTTTTTTTTTTTTTTTTTTTTTTTTTTTTTTGCATAATGCAGAGTGAGGAGTGTTTGAAAATGGACGAGGAGCATTAAGGGGATTGATAAATGGTAGGAATTCGAAATTCAGCTCGTAAGGAAAAGATGACCTTCGTCTTGTCTTATTTTGTATCACATAAACTAGAGAAGATGATTATATCTTTTCGAGTAAACGCGCTGTCGAAATGCAACTGCCTCGAGCATCGCAAGAAGAGAAGACGGCGGAGGGAGCCAGTGTCCCTCAAACCCAAAGGATTTAACTGGAAACCACCGACATCCATAGAGGTTCTACACGATCATGGAATTTGGTTAATCGCACACGCCAGCACACACTTATGCACATAAAAGTAAACATTCTACAGCAAAAAATATAAAAAAACGTTCTTCCGCCACCGCTGAAGAAAAATTGAAGTCAGTTAACAAATCTTTCTCAGGTGCAAGTACCGTAACGTGGCACTAAAACGCAGTTCCATCGAGCGCCAAGCGTGTGTTTCCACTTAGTCGCATCGTGCCTGTAAACGACTAAGGCATGAAGAAAGAAAATGATTTCTTTCCTGCCTTTTTTCCTGAGAGTGAAGCTTGAGCGACGGCAAAGGAAGCCGGCAGGCGTTGCCTCTTTGCATGCAGAAACTCTTAACGTAAACACCACCTTGTTAGGATGCCAGCTGCGGCTTAACCGCTCTAAATTTATGCTTAAACAGGACGTGATAATTATACAGGGACAATGCAGCATAACAGCGTCTTTGAGGACAAAGAGAGTAGTTTATTCACAGCTCTGCCAACACGCGAATTGTTGGGGTCCAAGTGTGGGGTCTCTCTCATGTTTACTCCTTCCCCTCGACACCTCAGTTGTCGCATTTCAAGGATGGATGATCCTCTTATTCCTCTCTGTATGATTTTCCCATCACTTAGCTCATTGCAGCAATCTGTTATTCACTTAATCAATGAACAAGGCGTGTCACGCATTGACTTAAACAGTCGACATGATGCGCAGTCGATGACGAAAGTGGTAAAACCAAAGCGATGCCATTTCTTTTCCTTATACTCGTATATTGACTGGAGCGGAAGTAAATAATTCTATGTGCGCTCTTTCAGGTACCGGGAATGGGTAATCGTATCATTCAGCACGCCTGGCGGTTAAATCTTACTCAAACCAATGTGATACTGGTCATTTCCGAAATCTTTACAGTATTATATATATATATATATATATATATATATATATATATATATATATATATATATATATATATATATATATATATATATATATATATATATATATATATATATAATACTCTCACTTATCAACATTCATGTTAAAATTATGGGCCCTGCAAACCCCGAGACGCCGCCCATTTGATGATTTATTCAAGGCAGAGTGGCAATATTGCTATTGCATTTGCTAGCATCGTAAACTCATCGAAATTTTATCGCTGTTTTCTTGCTAAACTTAAGGAGCGACACTCATTCCCCCTCCCCGCCCACACACATACACGCACATATATATGTATGTATGTATATACAGTATACGTATAAATATATATATATATATATATATATATATATATATATATATATATATATATATATATATATAAACATTAATGTGAGTAAGAACTAATATATGCAAACTATAGTCAGTGCGCTGTTTAGCTGTTGAAGGGCGGATACTTTTGTATATTTCTTTGAAATACTTATTGTGAAAACTAGAACGGTTTTGGTTCTCGTAACAATAATGACATAGGCTTTCTTTTCTGAATGTTTTACAACCAAAACAACTTTTCATGAAAAGTAAAGTTGTTATACTCGTAGGTAACAAAAAACACTTCTGTTTAACCCGTAGTGCTGTTGATCGGTCATATAGGACATTAACTGTTTCTACTTTCTGGAGTGCAAACCCTAAGTACTGTTGGGGGATGCCAAGTTTGAAATTGTACTGAAGCCGGTTAGTGCCAGTGCAATTCCTGAAGCATTTCCTCTGCATTCATCAGCAGTTACTCCATCTTCTCCTGTTTCCTTGTCCTTGAAATCCCGTTTTCAGCTGCCTGGTTTTACCCTCAATAATAATAGTGTTTGCCATTAACTTCTTGCAATGGTGAGCGCATTTGGACCATAATAGAAAACTAAAGCAATAATACCAAATCCCCACGACCGTTTTCTATCTTTCCGCACCTGTGCAGTTCTAAGCTCGGGGTAACAATTGCCGGACGAAGGGCGATGTCGTCTCGTATCACAGCACTTTCACAGCTCTGCTCCGGTTGGGTGCGACTGAAAACTTTCAGGAATATGCAAGAAGGTTCATTACTCACTTTGAAGTGAATGTGAGACAATGAAGTTACCTTGCATGAGCAGTGTCGATTAATAATTGGAAGACACCTGGGGCAATTTCTTTTTTCATGTTATTTTGTTTACTTCTCTTTTTCTACTAAGATAAGTAACAACCTGAAAAAATTAAATGCGTAGCACGTTCCTTTGTTGGGAACAGATGCGTTACCCTCCAACCTAAAACTTATTATTGATTCAACTTTCTTTACTTTGACTTTGTTTGCCTGCATACAGTTAACTTTCTTCACCATTAACTTGTAAGAGACAAAGAATAAACGAACGTTTGTGTTGCCTTGAAATTTAGTCAGCCATGCCGAAAGGAAGTTTCCAGAAAATCCGACGAGCAATAATATCATTTTGTCACCATTGTATGGTACGTATATTGACTTCTTTAAGGTATGCAGCAAGAAAACCTTCTAGGTATTATCTTGCTGCAAGAAGTGCGGTTTTGTAATATCAGACTGTTCGTTGCCCCGTTACCCGGTTCGCACATACTAAATTCTACGCTCGCACACATATTATATATATATATATATATATATATATATATATATATATATATATATACATATATATATATATATATTTATATATATATATATATATATATATATATATTTATATATATATATATATATATATATATATATATATATATATATATATATATATATATATATATATATATAAATTTTTGTGTGTGTGATTAGAAAAAGAAACAGGAAGGAATGGAATCTTCATGTTTAGAAAACATTGGGTGATAAGGCTCGTAATTTAAACAGTGTACTGCCAGTCCATAATCTGATGAGATGGCTAAGTAATTTGATACTCGGGCAATTCTTGCCCCCTGAAACTCAAAGACTAAAGACGTTGTCACGATCACTCTGTCGTAAGGACACGTTGGTGGTGCGGGCGGTCTTACTGGACTAAAGGCATTAGCTCCCAGTCAGGTGAAATACGTTTATATTTCTTTATGATAACGAAATTTGATACCCATATCTGACTTCCTAGAGCATTGCTAGCAAGAGGGATGCTACATTTAGGTGTACATAATGTTAAGAACTAGGCTATATATATATATATATATATATATATATATATATATATATATATATATATATATATATATATATATATATATATATATATATATATATATATATATGTATGTATGTATATATATATATATATATACATATATATATATATATATATATATATATATATATATATATATATATATATATATATATATATATATATATATATATATATATAATATATACATACATACTGTATATTTATATATATATATACTACTGTATATTTGTCACTTCAGCAGCTTTTCACCTTTTTTACTGGTCATTTAGTTTTGCTCCACACGAATGTTTGCGCACTTCATATAATAGCAATGGTAAAACAAGTCTCCTGTCTGGGGAATTCAGCTGGTGACCCGTGTTTTGCCCTAGCAGCACCATACCCTCTCAAGGCAGAGCATAAAAAGTCTGGAACCAGATAGCTATGGGGGCCTTCCCCACCCATATCTATGGTCATGGCCGTACCCGCCCCACCAGTATTCAATAAACCTTCATTTCTCCTCCATGAAGGCAACCAGGTGAAGTATGTATTATAACCAGGTAGTTTCACGTAGTCAGCCCGTCAAAAATCTTGAGAACAGGCTTATCTTATCATCAATTTCCATGCAAGAGTTCCAGATGATAATGACAATGATAATACCTTAAGAGATCCTCAGGGTTCACGCATGACATTTCATGCGCGAATAGCAACTTCTAAACGTGCGTTTAACCATGGCAATTACTTACTAAGTTGACGCATGACATTTCATGCCTGA
>NC_089782.1:6071568-6081568 GCF_040412425.1 Macrobrachium rosenbergii
GCGTGAATAACGATACTTTGTCTCAAAATAAATACTCTGAAAAGATATCTTTGAGAGACCTGATTCTCACAGAGAAGCACATTTCTTGCAACCACAGAGCTTCATTAGTTTTGTCACTGGTTTTGAGTATTTCCTCACTGCTTAGAAATTAACAATTTACCTTTACGATCACCTGTGGTGACCTCTTCCAATACATCATTAAGGGCAGAATGGGCGGAATATTTTTAGAACTCGTTTAAACTGTCACATTGACTTGACTTCCCGTCTTGACTTGGGTTGAAAGTATACCGTAAAGGTTAGTCTTCATTTCAAACTTTAATGGTGAATATAATGGTTTATTTATGTTTAATTAAGCCACTGAAATGACACAAGGAAGAAGAGCAGCTTCTGTGAATACTAAGGTTGAAGACAAACTCAAATAAATTACAGTTTTCCTTTGATTCTACAAGAATCGTAACAAACTGTAAAACCATCATATTTGTTTGGTTTCCATACTTCTCACTGAAATGATAATTTCAGACATCAATTTTCAAATTTATTAGTCTAACCAAAATTCATACCATCTACCTTTCTATGACTGTGGCTCAGCATTCTTGGTCTCGTTTGCATAATGCGATTTCCTTCAAAGTTTGAGACAAAGAAAGAAATTGATCCCAAGGGCGAGAACAATGACAAAAGATTACGTTTTGGGGTCTTTTCTCAGGAAGGCATCATTTGCAGACAATGGTAATTCAAGGATAGGTTCCTTGAACTCAGCTCGGGTGACTGAAGCGATTTTGTTCCAGCGTTTCGGTGAAAGCTCAAGCTCAAGACTCATTTAGGGTGGATCGTTGTCACATTCAGCTGGACCTCAGACTCATTTTAGGCAGCGACCAGAAATGTTTCTGGTTCGGCAAAAGTACTTCGTGTTCCTTTATGTGACGCACATTTACTTGCAAGTCACTTGGTATATATTTTAGGTGTAATAGCCGCGCTAAATGATTTGCATGCAGGAAATACTACTGTTCACCCTGCGATTCACTTTGCATCGGGTCCCCCTGACTGTTGTTCCGTAAACGTAGTCAATCATTTGACACACGAGACGCGCAGTCCAGGTTTACGCTATCATGTGATCCACATAAATCACTCCTCAGTTTCCCGAAAGGCGCAAAATTCGCGGGAAATGCATAAAATGAAATCACTTACTCTAATCTCTTCGTCATCACTTTTGATTTGCGGGGTAACCTTGAAAGGAGGAGTGCGCTGTGCCTAGTAAACAAAGGGCGACTTATTTCAAGGATTTTGATATGCACATCCTTCCCAAAAATGGCCACCTATTTATTCTTCAGGGCCATTATGCTTTTTCGATTAGTCACGGGGGCAAGGCAAGATGACGAATGCGAAGCGTTTTAACGACTAGTTGCTCTCGCTCCGTGTCTGTGGACAGACTTTTCGGAGGTTATAGTACCTGTTGACTTGAAATATATTCATTGGGCCATATTTACCATTACAAAATCGACTGTAAACATCAAAAATGATCTTAATATTTTTAGGTTTTGCTCTCAGATCCTTATCGACCACTGGTTCTGATTTTACAATAGTGCTAGACTTTTATTTCTCTCCTAAAACTATCGTCTTTAGAAAGTGGTCATTGTCAAGAAAAGGCTGATCAACGGACATTAGTGCTCTCGACCGGTTACTGAAATTCACGACCTTGAGGACATCCATAAAGAGAACTTTTTTCAGATCGTAATGTTGCCATATTATCTGTGATTCAAAACCATCTTCCTGTTGCTACCTATGTTTCGTCATATAAAAGACACAGCCTTCTAATTCTTAATCCAGTCATCATTATTATCCGATATACAGTTAGGCCCCTCCCCCTAAATCATATGGAAACGGAAAAGTTATCATTTATTGTAATTCTTTGTAATTCCGATAAGATATTCATCTGTATTTTACAAAGGTGGTTCATTTGGTCACATCTCTTGATTATTTTCATTGCCATCAGTAAAGAATGTACCAAAGTTCCGAGCACTTCCTACCTGCTTCTTGATTCTGAGGTTGTGTTCAAAAACTCTTTAACAACAGGCAAGCTTTTCAGGTTTAAAGACATCCTTCTGGAATTAATGCGCTGTTTATATACATATATATATATATTCTGTATATATATATATATATATATATATATATTGTTTATATATATATATATATATATATATATATATATATATATATATATATATATATATATATATATATATATATATATATATATATATATATATATACTTGTCCAAAATATAATTTTGGAAATTATGTTGGATCTCCTCGGCGTCCACTGAAAGTTCTTATCGATTCCCATAAAGGTGCCTGCCATTGCACTGATTGCTTTTAAAATCAAAAGTATTTTCAGCCATAAGAAACCAATCAGATTCATATCAAACTAATATTCTGTAGAATTATTGTAAAACACTTGCTCAGACCACCGATTGGCTTCCGCTTCTACTTCCAGAATCTCTTTACATCAAAAACTGTCGCCTTCCTACGTCCACTCCATTCATTACACTTTGCCGAACTGAATATCTTTTCCTCACCTCTTTCTTTCGTGTCATAGTCTTCCAACATTCATGTCGATTCCTTTACAGTTTCCAGCCACACCTCTAAGCGGTAAGGCCAACAACACTTTTGTAATGAGCACTTGTTTTAGCTGTTTCCCACCGGTGGGTCTGCACAAAATCAATTTGCACAACCTGAAAAGCGAGAGTAAATAGCTCACACATTGATAAGATATTTACTTATATATTTTCCTGAACTGTGCATAATTTGACTTTACTTTTGCTTTAAGAACGCCTATTATTTTATGCAAGTAAATATCTTATCAATGTGTGAACTGTCTGCGCTTGTTTTTCGGGTTGTGTAAATTGATTTTATTGCAGCCCCGACGATGGGAAGTGAATCTTGAAATGTTGGACTAAATAAAAAGAAGAGATGATTTCGGTCTTCTCACTGCCCTGTTTTTATTATTATTATTATTATTATTATTATTATTATTATTATTATTATTATTTATATAATTTTCTTTCATGTTATAACCAACAAGAGGACACAAGAAACAACATTTTTAGTATTGTTGTGGGTAAGGAAAAAGGCGACGTTGATTAAGTCAGGTGAATAGAGAGGAAAGAAAAAACTCCAAGATTTAATCTTCTCATATCGGTACTGATCTCTCTCTCTCTCTCTCTCTCTCTCTCTCTCTCTCTCTCTCTCTCTTCTCTCTCTCGCGCGCTTTTTGTGTGTGTATGTGAACCAACTGGTGTGAATTTTAGGGCAATTGGCACTTGAAGGTTGATGACAGTGATATAATTTTCACCTTTGCAATACAAAAGTTACGGTAAATTTGACTGACGGAAATACATTTTACAAAAAAATCTTGTGGAGAGAAAATTAATTAACTAACTTTCTGCCAATCAGTTCATAAATATAAACACATAAACTTAAGTTCACAAAACACACACGCACACATATATATACACACAACTATGTATATATATATGCATATTCATATGTACACAAATATGTATATATACACACATATATATCTATATATAAATGTATATATATGTGTGTGTGTGTTTGTGTATACACACACACACACACACACACACACACACACACATATATATATATATATATATATATATATATATATATATATATATATGTATATATATGTGTATGTATATATGTATATATATATTGATTGGAAAAAGTCTTTGAATGAATATTTTTATATACCTTATTTTAAAAACAGCCATTAAGGGCATCTAAAATAGCAGATGGATGTGCCCTAGTCCTTCCTATTTGACATTTTTTCTCTTAATTCCATTGCTTCTGAAATAATGTCCATCACCCTCTCGCTGGGGAATTGCCTGTTGTTCCCCTCCAGACGGAAAACCTTCGTGGTAAGGTACAGTCAAGGTGCTTTAAATATACTAGTATGTTTGAAGGACCTTGGGTACAGTGTTCCAGTTTGGAGAAGTCTGGACACCTTTGTGGTTCCCTGAGGTGATAAAAGTCGCGCGGATTCGTCAACACGCAGCTGGAAAAGAATCCCGTCATGTGGGGATTCTGAAACCCAGCTGAATTTTCGAGCGTTTCATAAAGTTGGTATTTCTGTCTTCATTATCTCGTTTTGATAATGTGGGAGAAAGACTATATATATGGCACACTGAACCGGGCTAAATTACAGGTTAAAATTAAGAGACTAAACATTGAAAAAATAAGTCCAGTGTATTGAAGAAAACCCTTAGCCTGCACTATGCTTTCTTGAATTTTCTGATGAATGTAATTTAATAAAAAAATAAGGACGCGTCTTTCACTGAGAGTGGTGTGCTAATTTATCTAACTATTTCATCCGTTCCACTTCGAAACCGAGGAATAGGCGAAGGAATGAAAAACAGTTCCAGAAAAGCGCGGAAGAGGAGGTCTCCACACACTACTTATCCCTCCGGTGATTTGTTGATGATGAGAGCGGCGCTATAACAACCTAAAGTCAAATAGTTTCCTGATTCGAACTGATACAGTTATTAAATCTAACGTCACGGTTCACATTCTGAGATTTTGTCCGCCCAGGAGCAAAGGAAAGCACCTCAGAATGTAAATTCACGGAAATGCCGGTAATTAGTAACTACTCAGTACTATAAATAGGATAAACTCCGCCGACGTATAAGTATAACATAGTTATAAATAAGTATATCAGTTGGACAATTTTCTTAAGAGAACTTGACCTTAAGACTGCTCAAACCACACCTTGACATGAGGTATTGCGCCTTCCAAAAAATGTGACCACCGGAAGTAAAAGCCATAAGCAACATTATTTCCGACGATTATAGTTTTTACAAATGTTTTGGACACGTGGCCTTCATAATACTTGATATTTTACAGAGAATAATCTTCTTTTCTAAACTTTTGTGTTATGAAGCAACGAGAGTTTTGTTTCTCCTTCCAGTGTTTGTGTGGGCTAATATCATCAATGACCTTGAAGATGGACTCATTTCCCTCTTTACCCCATTTGATCATACCTAGGGGGGCTGTGACGTCACCTTCACCTTGTTCTCATACTTTAAGTCGTCAGAAACCTCAGGGTAGCTTTTTTTAGCTCCTTCGTTGGTCTTGAGGAGCGCGTCATAAGCTTATTGTAGTTTCGTTGAAAGTCAAAGGCAAATTATACGCTTTAAGGAGGGAAACACTGGGGGAGGTGTAGGGTGCAAGCTAAGTACAGTTATGTAGGATAGGGGCCGGTAGAGGAAAACACGGATTTTAGATGTACTTGTGAATAATGCACTATTCTGAGTTATGTATGTGTATATATATATATATATATATATATATATATATATATATATATATATATATATATATATATATATATATATATATATATATATATATATATATATAAATATATATACATACATTTACATATAAACATGTACACATACATTTACAGATACACGTGTGTATATATATATATATATATATATATATATATATATATATATATATATATATATTCAACATTAAGTCATTCCTTTAACAGAGGGTGGCTGCAGAGAAAAGCCAACGGGACAGTCACTGCCTTATTCATACTTCAATTGCTCAATCATGGATGGAATCTCTGTGCATAAATCTTCCACATTAGCTGCCTCGTACTACTAAACAGAAGGCCCTCAGCAGCATGTCGAAGCTCCTTGTGCACACTGCTCTTTTCTCCTCTGTCTTGCACACCACTCCAATGACTCTTCCTTGCCAGCAATCCAGCACATGTTAGGTCTTCCTCTTTTTCTCCCTTTTAACATTTACCAGTTACAAGCTCTTTTCACTAACCTATGGTCATCTAGTCTTCCCTAATTCCCAGCCTATCTCAAATTCACGTCCTTTCAGTTCTTATCTTTCCACAAATGCAGTGCAAACAAAACTTGGTGGCTGCACCCATTACTTTTCTATCCATACTCAACATCCAACTTTATTTCCATAGAGGAGAGGTGACCCAACAACACATTTATACATTTCCACTTTGGCTTCCAGAACGACCGCAGCTCTCCTCCCAGTCATTTGCTCTCATTCTGATACCTTCATTCATTCCGCTGACTGCCTTCCTCTCATCTTAGCATTCTCTCCTTAATTTATTCCTAAATAACTATACGAGTCAACTCACTCCATTCTTCCATCTTCTATATTGCTATTTATTGCTTCGTCTTCCTTGCTTTCACTAAGTCACATATTCTTATTCTTGCTCATCTTCTCATCTTCCAAACACTTGAACACGCTTCCACTAATTACTGCATGAGCTGCAAACATCAGCCATTCCACACATCACGAATTATTTTCTTGTTCCACAACTTTGTACCTACATTGCACTACTGTCCTTTTCACATAATTTTGCATCATTCCACCCATAGAAATAATGATCATCCATGGAGACAGTCAAACTCTTGTCTATTACCCATTGTTGACCAGACCAATCACTCTCCTCCTCACACATTCTACAAGTCCTCACTTTCATCACGTAAACTTTGAACCTTTCTCGGCAGTTATCTTCTACACCCTCCCGGTTGCTTCTCTACTGAGTGTCATAAACTTCTCCCAGGCTATTTTATACCATACACAGCTTTTGCTCTTTATTTTCAAACTTATCATATATATATATATATATATATATATATATATATATATATATATATATATATATATATATCTATATACTACATCTACTATCTATATATATATATATATATATATATATATATATATATATATATATATACATATATATACACATATGTACATATGAACATATATATATATATATATATATATATATATATATATATATATATATATATATTTATATATATATATATATATTTCCTAAGTAGATAGATATAAAGATATAGACCATTTTTCTACTTCGAGGGTGTTGCTAGAAGGGAAAGGCATTCCAGCTCCCAGCGAGTCTAGGAAGTGATACTGTTATGCCCTTTTTCTTGGCCCTAGCTGACACCTGTACCCATTCACGGTGGGTCGAATGGTGGGTAGTAAGACTGGGTCGAACCTTGGATCTTTCAAACGCGAGCCATATGCTTTATTGTTTGTCTCATGTCCTGCCCCACAGACACTTCTTGAAAGGTCAGTCATGCAAGTACTGATCAGACGCAACGTTGCTCATCTTCACTGGCCTGATGACCGGTGGTTTGATGAACGTGTGACTGCAAAACACGCACACACACACACACACACACACGCAGTTATTCTATATCGCTGCTAGCCTTTGCATTTCTACTGACTGTTGATATGGAGGCCAAAAGTCATTTATCTCGATTTTCCTTTTCCTATAATAGGGCAATTGCCTGTGTTGGCACTATTGCTCCATCTTTGCACTAAGAACTCCAAACCTTCTGTATCTTAACAGTGTAAGTCATCTTTGCAGCTTATTCAAGAGACTAATAGACATGTCTGAGGATGTCTTCCTTTTAGAATGATAAAAATCTTGACTGACAAATGAATGCCTGATTACCAAAGAAATACACAGGCTCATTTTGAGATAAGATTTCTCCTGTGTCATTCCCGACAATTCCTGGATTTAATTGGTAATACGCAGTTTAACGTAAGTTAGGAGATTTGGATTGTTTGTAATCATGAGACTCCATAATTATCATCATGCTTAATTGACTCTCTCACTACCTCCCTCCCCTCGCGGAGTTGCCGAGTTTTCTTGTCACTTGGATTCATTGACTGCCTCCGCATTTCTAGTGTTTTTTCCATTATTCTCATTAGGATTGAGATGAGACGATTGATTGAACGAATGCTGAAGCAACAGCAAAGGTTAAAGGTCACTGACTCCGAAATTTGATTGAAGATAATAGCAGGAACTTGTATGTCGTCTTTACACAACAGATTCAGGCACATTGTTACTCAATTTGGTGCTGTGACACGACTTTCGAAGCGATAATACCTTTTATAGATTTTGCTAAAGACAACATTAGGAAGTCAGTTGGAATTACTTACTGATAAGGAAAGAAGCCTTCAACGAAAGTTTCCATTGTACGAAATTTATTTCCTCTTTTCTTTGTTTTACAAAATATAAAATCACATTAATATGCATAATTACGTTCTGGTTATTTTGCATAAGATAACGTCAATGAATTTTATTACTTTTCTGTAAAGGAAAACTATTGTACCGGGTTTGTCTGTCCGTCTGCACTTTATTCCGTCCTCACTTTTTTCTGTCCGCTCTCAGGTCTTAAAAATTACTGAGGCTAGATGGCTGCAAATTGGTATGTTGATCATCCACCCTCCAATCATCAAACATCCAAATTGCTGCCCTCAAGCCTCAGCAGTTTTGATTTTATTTAAGGTTAAATTTAGCCATAATCGTGCTTCTGGCAACGATATAGGATAGGCCACCACTGGGCCGTGGTTAAAGTTTTGTGGACCGCGGTTCATACGGCATTATACCGAGACCACCAAAAGATAGATCTATTTTCGGTGGCCTTGATAATACGCTGTAGCGGCTGTAAAGAAAACTCGATTACGCCGAAGAAACTTCGGCGCATATTTTACTTGTTACGTTTTTTATTGTTGAAGGTCAATTGCATATATGATGTTATGAAAATCTTAGGGGCAATGAAACAAACGTTTTACAGCCATGATATGGTTTCTCGCTCATTTCATAGTTTTCATTGATTCCTGACTTGATGAGGTGAATTTTCAAGATTATAGGTACTCGCCAAGGCCCTATTTTTTTTTTCTTGTTTTTTTTAGGCTTCAGTTGTTGTCTCTTCTGTAGGATTCTCAAAAAGGTAGTGATCGCGAGACCTGATCTTTCGACTCATCATCGAGATTCCCTTCTACTTCCATAGAGTTTATTTTTTTTTTTTTATTGTATTTTTTAAAGTTTATATATGTATGGAAACATAAGTAAATGTATTTTTGTGTGTGTATGTTTAAGTACAAAAGCATGTGCCTTTGTGCAGTTTTTAGTTTCATTTTTATTCATTCATCACCACGCCGAATGACCTATTTGGTCCCAGTGCTTGACCTCAGGCCTAGACCTTGTACAGTATATCACCCGAATCCTTCGGGCCATCCCCATGAGAGCTGAGAGTCAGATAGATGCCTTAATGTTTGTGGTACTTGTGAGGGGATGTTTTTATCAGTCTGTATAAATGTGGTTTTATGAGGGACTTCTCGTTAAGCTTGACATGGTTTATCAGCTGTCTTTGTGTCAATGACCTTAGATATTGTAATCCAAGTCAGATTTATATGGGAAGACTAACTGATTGATTGATAATCAGTCAATTAGCCTTCCCATGCTAATGTTTTACAGCATGGAGGTGCATGGCATGTTGGTACAGTTTTTTAAATATCTTTTTTTACCAGTTTTATTTTAGGACCACCTCCCATCACCCTCACCCTCACCCTCCACTCTGGCGCTAACATGAAGCCACCCCTTTCTCTGTCAGAGAGGACTCGCCCCTTCATCTCATCACTACCCCTATGAACATCACGTCGTCCTCCTCCTCCTCCTCCCCCCCCTCCTCATCCTGCTTAACTTTCCCAATTCCAACCAGGCCTCCTCCCACCTTCATCCTTTTTTCACCCTTTCATGGTCTGGGAGAAGTTCTGTAATTTGCTTATCTCAAGGAAGACTGCCAAACCAGATCAATTTCTTATCAAATCTAATTTCGTTGTTTTCTGCTACAAGATCGTAATCACGACTCAAGTGTGCAGACGCACTAGAAACACTGGCCACGAAAAAATTAATTTAATATACATTCATGTATGTATATATATATATATATATGTGTGTGTGTATGTGTGTGTATACATAAATAAATAAATATATATATATACATATTTATATATGTATATGCATATGTATATAAACAGTACATCTGAATAAAATATTTCAACACGCAAGTGATATACACTGCACGAGTTATGAGGTAATGACAAG
>NC_089782.1:6086568-6089068 GCF_040412425.1 Macrobrachium rosenbergii
AAATTAAACGAGAAATCTTCTAGAGTAAAAGGCATCACTCCATCAAAAAGGCCTCTAACTGTTTCCTGGTCTTAATTCACTTTCAAAACTAAAAGAACAAAACATGTTTATCATCTTTGCCTTATGCAAGATAAACAATCAATCCTATTCACTGGTGATCAACTCAAATGAAACACTGTTTTTCTAAAAATGTTAAATACAGAAATTTATTTTCAGATTCAAAGTTTATAACTAGAATTCACAATTAATTAGAATTGACAATCTGAAAAATTTACTATTAGTTGAAAATAACACAAAACTCAATGAATTCCGTTGAATTAAATTATGAAACAAAACTAATTCAAAAAAACTTTATCAGGAATTTAAATTTTTCAAGCAAAATTTAAACTATCAAGAATTACTCAAGATTTAAAAGAAAATCTCAATAAATGAAATCAAGTATGCAATGTTAAATTAAGTATGCAATGTTAAATTACCAAGAAATATTTACAATCGGCATTTGCAGAAATAAATGTTAACATCCAAACATAAAAAATGTTGAAAATATAAAGAAATTGTAAATAGAAAAACACACAAAAATACACGTAAGATTTATCAATAATGATTTCACTTGTTCAAAATTTCTAACTTATCACACCATAACCTCCTAACTTATCATACCATAACCGATAATTTATCATCCATGGTATCATAAGTAAAATTTCAACAGTTTCCTCCTGGACAATTTAGAAAACGTCTGTAAATCACTTGCTGCAGCTGATCGTTACACAATACAGGTTTTTACCACCTATTGCCGTTACGAACTAAATAACTTTGCTAAATTCAGATCTCAAAAGTTAATTTTAAAGTGACCACAAAATTTCACGTTGGTTTAATCTCTTCCTAATTAGGAATGAGAGAGAGAAAGGAGATGGAACCAAATCGACTGGTCTCAGAAATCATAATGAAACAAATTTTAGGATTCCAGTATTTACGTGCAGAATAATTACATGATGTCATTAAAGCATTTTTTTATCGAGATACAAAAGTTCTGAAAAACATCAAACGTTTTGGTGCGAGAACAATGGAGAAGAAGGAAAGATAAAATGTTACGATCATCCCAGCAAAACTTTTTTGAACGCATCTTACAAAACATGACGTAATTGATCAGGACACGTATTCTTTTCTCAAAGTGGCGAACGTGACTCAAACAATGCATGCAAGAAATGAAATCACAGTCTTGAGCCCGTTATGGGACGAATTGGCGTTTGTTTTGCAAATCTGTCATCGCTAATAGAAAAAAAAGTCGAGGTCATTAATCTCAACTGATGACAACTGAAACGAAACAAGCATTTTGTCCCCACACACAAACGTGTTACATACACTTTACCAAGAAAGATATTCGTTCTAAATTACGTTACTATTAAAATTAAAACAACAATAATTATGTTATCAAAATCATTAGTATTTTTGAGATCTGATGTCAAACTAAATATGACACTTCAACAAATTATCATTAAACATAACACATGAAAAATTCAATATGTCAAAATCATAGGAGGATACATGTATAGGCAACATCATGAAAATATATATATATATATATATATATATATATATATATATATATATATATATATGTGTGTGTGTGTGTGTGTGTGTGTGTGTGTGTGTGTGTGTGTGTGTGTGTGTGTGTTAGACAGTGTCGTGTACCACATGCTACTTGTCATGTATCTGTGTAACCCTCCAGAGAGAAAAGGAGGAATTTTAAAATGCTATATTAAGGAGGGGTATTTCTCTTCCAAGAAACCAGTTCTCTTGTTTCCTCGTTCATCCCTCAGCCGAGGAAGGTTATTCATTTCGCTCCCTCATCTTCGCTCCCTTATTTTCCTGTTTATCATCTTAATGTTTGAATTACTGATGTCACTAGAAGTCCCTCCCAGTTATGAAGTTATTTACTTTTTAAAGCAGGCCACATAAGTACCTTCGCTTTAATATTTTCTTTTCAACAACGGTAGTTTCCTTTGTAACAATGGCAATAATATTGTCAATCATTCTAAAAACAAGATAAACTGGCAAAAAGCATGCCTCCGCCAAGGCAACTCAGCTGTGAATCAATGGGCTCGTCACATAGAACACGTGTTTCAGTCACTGTTATATAATTATTGAATCCAGAGGGAACAATGAATGGTGATGGGCGAGACGGTTTCCATGGCGACAAGCCAATACTTTCTCCTCCGTTGAGGGTCACTCGGTGAGTGACTGTACCCTCCAGGGTCTAAAGAAAGTTTATCACATTCCGTGCATCTGTTTTGAAGAGATTCCGCTAACGCGCGTGCAGGCAGACGCGCAAGAAAGCATAGCCTCATCCCAACTTCGTTGCCGAAACAGTAAATTACAGGAGCATCAAGTTCTACAGGCTTGCCCAATATACCTGTCCACAGCAAATATCTATTTCAGTCGGCATTTGCAGACCGTAATAAGGAGTAACGATGCCATTCTCATGGTTGCAAATCTCAGC
>NC_089782.1:6094068-6141568 GCF_040412425.1 Macrobrachium rosenbergii
GTAAATATCATCGGGTTTAACAGTCTGAAATGAGAGAGAGAGAGAGAGAGAGAGAGAGAGAGAGAGAGAGAGAGAGAGAGAGAGAGAGAGAGAGAGAGAGTATTAGCTGAAATGAAATGACTCCTCAGCAGGACAAAATTTGAAAGAACATACGAAAGCATTTCAATAGCGTTAGGGAGCAGTAATATTTCGTCTGTGATTCCTGAAGAAGTGGAAAGTAAAGCCTCAATGAAACAAACTAATTTACTCAGAATCCAAAAAAAGAAACAAAAAGTCATTAGAATGATTTATACTTCGCACCAGCCGGAATGAAACTGTAATTCTGTGTAATTATGATGCTTGTTTACTAATCTAGTGACAGTCTTGGCCTTGTTGGTCCTTTTCCTTTTAATGTTTGTGGTTGGATTGTTTCGCCTTAGAACGTCTTTAAAAATAGCGCTATTTAAAGCAAGAACCAATTTCATTGACCTCGGCATTAGAAAAGTTCGTAAACTTAGTCCTTCGAAGGTTCTGTTGTCTTCACGGAATCCTCTGATAACACTGCAGGCAATGCAATACACCGAATAATTCCAGTTCACAGAAGTACGTTGTGTCCTTAGCTATGATCAAGTACATGGCGTCATGTATAGGAGCTTCGTTCACCTATATAGTCTGAACTGCAGGAGTTGGAGCGCAAAGGAAATTTCCTTGGGCTTTTAACCAGACCAGTTTTCTTGCAAAGTATCCTCTTAAACTTCTTAGAATTCACAGGTCCTAAATCAAAGATTTTCTTTATCTTTCTTTTTTTTTTAAATACACGGGATCTATATTTAAGTAAGGTCCTCCCTTCTTCCGGAAGGCATACGTCAAGGCGTGCAATTATGTGCGCTGTAAAAAGACGCTAAACATAGAACAACACATTGGTGCTGAACGAAAGATTGCGCATCTGTTGTAAAATCAAGATGAGTTGCCCTTCCACAGGTATTCATTACTCTTCCCTAAAGCTCTCTGTGTGATTTCTTTCTGCAACATATATTGTGATTAACATCACGCCCGAATAAAGAATTGCCCATACACGAAGAAAGCTAAAAAGTCGGTGTTTAAAAACTTACTTTGTTTACAGTTTCTTCTTAACGAAGAGAAATTATAAACATCGTAGCAGCGAAAATGTAGTTATCTGTTATCAAATATTCCTGCTGCTGTTTTTCTTGTCGTTCGCTGTACCGAAGGAGATCGGAAAATACGCAGGTGGGCAATAGGGTGGGTCAGTTTTAGGGTGTGTTGTGTTGCGAGGGCTCAACACAGAACCCATAGCAGTGGAAGTCGGTTGTAATGAAGGAAGGCTACTTCGCAGAACACAAAGAGAATATGTAGATTATAATATATATATATATATATATATATATATATATATATATATATATATATATATATATAAAGTAGACTATATATATATATGCATAATAGACTGTATATATATATATATATATATATATATATATATATATATATATATATATATATATATATACATATACTGCATATAATTTATATATATCTGTGTGTGTGATATGCATGTGCCTGAAATAGCAGTTATGCGTACCTCTAAGTAAACAAAGATATTCGTGTATCACGTACATAAGCTTGAGACTGCATGTAAGTGTTTGTACGTAAATGCCTATGTATCATCATTTTTTCATAAGGCAGAGAAATTATTTATTTGTGTTCTAGTAACTGATGAGCCCAGTATGAGAACAAATGAGACTGGTTGCAGGAAGTGTCTGATTAGCTATCCAAAGTTGGATAGCTAATCGTCTTCATTTTTTTTTAAATGGAGGTTTCGCCATGGTCCTTACTTAGTATCACAAAACATTAGAACCCGTATTTTGTTAAGGGGTCGCCATGTTTCGGTTCCCAGTTCCGGAGGCCCTCCACTTCTTGAGCAGCACAGCTGTACTGTACAACAGACTCCCTGCAAGTTGTGGAAGCTGAAGCTCTTGAGTATGAAGCCAGTTTCTGGTGCTGTTTGCAAGGGGCATCACAGGTGCTTTCACTGGTAAGATTTATTTTTCAACAAGTTTATGAATCTGTATTTATCTGTTTGTTAATTTGATTCTCGATCGCTTTCTGGATCTGCATTTTATTAATGATTATATAGGTTTTGTTTTCTCTCGTCGCCACTGTTACAAGCGCTCTCATCAGTCATTGGAACCTTTTTTATTAAATTAGCAATTGGCCTTTCCGCGTGTTCCTGATGGAAGTGTGTGATTTATGCATAATAGTAAACGACAATAATTAGGAATCTCATCGTGCTCTCCGATTATGTTTCCTTAACCTTGCGTCTTGCGCACAATCACTAGAAACACTCATCATTTCCCTAAATATTACTGCTTTTTCACTGTCGTAGAGAGAGAGAGAGAGAGAGAGAGAGAGAGAGAGAGAGAGAGAGAGAGAGAGAGAGAGAGAGAGATCCTCTGTCAATAATGTCATTTGCATAATCGGTTGTTCATCTGCGTGTTCTCCTCAAACACCTCCTAATTACACCGGGTTTGACTCTGTATAAGAGGGAGGAAACTCTCTTCCTCTCTCTCGCCTTCCTACCTCGACCTGCAACAAGTCAATACTCAGGCCATCAGAGATATAGTGGAATTTTAAGGATTAAGGATGAGCGATTATACTGTTCCTTTCCTTGTTCGTTTCCGGTATCGAACGCAGGCCTACTGACTCATGAGGAAAATGCGTTGACACTTGCAATACGAGGCCAGAGTGAAGAGAGAGAGAGAGAGAGAGAGAGAGAGAGAGAGAGAGAGAGAGAGAGAGAGAGAGAGAGAACTGCAACGTACTACGACAGGGATGATCTACACAGGGAGAATGAAGATAGGAGAGCGTATTAGTAGGAAGAGCTGACCGCGATGTTCAGTGAGAAGTTTGATGTTCTTTTGTTATCATCAGAAACTTACGTACCATCACCCTTCAAAAGACTGACCCACGACATTAATTAATACAGATTTGTGTTGTCTCGTAGACGTACAACTATTCAGTTCAGGTTGTAAGTTAAATCATGCTTCTTAACTAAGATGAGAAAACATAATTGAGGCCATACTCTGAGAAATCGATGGACCCGATAACGAGAGAGAGAGAGACTCTACCATTTATTTAATGGACCTTCAGCATAAGAAAACAAGAGGCAAAAGGACGCTTAAGCAAAAACAGAAAATCCAGGATGATATGAGACGGCAACACCCCGTCATTCTTAAGGAGAATTAATTAAAAGGCATCGAAGGAAGCATCTGCATTTCCGCAATTAAGGCTTCGCTTCATGTAGGATGAGTGTGATAAGAATGAAAAAGGTTTAAGGGACCTCTAATCAGCGTACAGCTGACTATGGATTCCACGGAAGAAAAGCTCAATGAAAATTGCCATAATTTGCTATATTTTCAGGTTTATACATACACACACACACATATATATATGTGTGTGTATATATATATATATATATATATATATATATATATATATATATATATATATATATATATATATATATATATATATATATATATATATACTGTATATGTGTGTCTGTGTGTCAGAATATCAGCCTAGTCTCCATGACTGAATGATCTTGTGAAATTCAAAGATTGTTCGTGATTTTAAACACAAGAAGAGTGTAGGATGCAAGTCGTTTGAAACCATTCTTTTCATGACAAAACTAAAAGCTTTCTCTCTCTCTCTCTCTCTCTCTCTCTCTCTCTCTCTCTCTCTCTCTCTCTCTCTCTCTCTCTCTCTCTCGTATGTTTAGGCACAGATAACAGTAAATGAAAATCCAATTATATTTTTTGGCATTATTCGTTCTAAATACTTAATCCACCATGAAAAAAGTAATGTGGCACCTCATTAAGCTACAGGCCGATGAAGTCTGCATTTAGGAAGTTTTATATGACACACTGAGTGTTACACACGGAAACAATGGAACTTCGCTGTTTTGTTGCTCTGGTCTGCACGTTGAGTTTTCACCAGAAATAGAAAATATACAACAGAAGATTTGATCTCATTATATCTCTAGGAAACTAGATATCTTTAAGAGAGCTTATTCAATCAATAACTATGTAGTGAGAACATTCTAGTTGATAGGAGGAATGAGTATGTATATTGGTTGTTGCAGTTTGTGTGTGTGCAGGTGTGTGGAAGAGTACAGTTGCATTTCTTGCTGCATGAACAAAGTCTGGGCAAACGTCCAGGTTGTTCCTTTTGTTGCGGCGTCAGAACACAGACAGAAATATACATTAACATTATCATTTTTGGGGAAGAGTCTGATGTTGTACGTGCTGACGTACGCATGCGCGCGAACGCACTTAGACATCAAGAAAACATTATACTTCATACAGCAGTCATTTTAGACCTTTATAGCAAAAGTCAACATTTCTCAAAACATACACAAATCATTGTAAGAACAACAAAATAGGAGCGCTCATGGCGGGCCTTTTGAAACCTCTTCATTTACGGTAGATTTCCCATGCGTGCAGATTCACGTTAGAGTGTGTACTTAAGCCTGCGGGCACTGATCGCTTGCCTTTGATTAACATGACAAGACAGGTTGTTATGACGGTTATGCAGTAGGTGATAAATAATGAAGTTGTTGTATTGCACTTTGAAGCACTTCCGCAATTTACGAAGGCTCATGAGGACGAAGGCATTGATGATGCTGCTACCACTGGAAGTTGGGAGAAATGAAACATCGAACACGAAGGAAACCCAGCAAAGCTGACGCTCGCCATGGTACCACTGGGCCACTGGCAACCTCACGTTTTACTCTGCCTTTCAAACTGGATAAGAAGAATTACATTTACGTCGCACCGAAATGCCTTGTTTTCCCCTGTCCTTTTGTTCTGGCAATATTAGTGGCAACAGTAATAATGGTGATAGTACATGTATAAATAAATATTTGTTTATGAAATTATTCTAATCCATTTAAAACATGTATATGACGTTGCTGTAGATTGTCTTACATCCAGTTTGAAGTCTGATGCGCTTGTATCTCGCGCTACATCATTTTCACTTAATTCTGTTCATATACAATATAAATGTACCGACATATAACTCATACTCAGATCCATACACATGCACATATGCATTTAATTTTATATATATCTGATTGTCATGGTTCGTTGTATATAACATGAAATGTTGCAAGATCCCCAGGTATGATCGCAACTTGATTTACAGTGAATAATAATAATAATAATAATAATAATAATAATAATAATAATAATAATAATAAATAAATAAATAAATAAATAAATAAAGGTATTCTTTCATTATCACACCAAAAACATTTAAAATATACATGTGAAGAGTACTAGTATTTATCCACATATTTTTGTTTAATAATGAATGATGATCATTGCCAGGCAGTGTTGCCAGTCTGTCTAGATGGAAAAAGGAGTGTCGGCTGGTATTTTCTTGCCTTAGAAATGAACCACATAAATACCAGTTATCACAGAAACGAGGCCTGTACGTCGATATTCTTTCTCCATAAGACAATCTCTCTCTCTCTCTCTCTCTCTCTCTCTCTCTCTCTCTCTCTCTCTCTTTAACATTTTTATTTTCAATTGTGTACGCTGTGAACCAGACATACACTAAGCCGTGTCTAGAAGGAATAATATTCGGAAGCTTCTTGAACAGGGGTCCCAGGGCACGCAACGCGCCGAAGACAGGCAGTGTGATTCTCCTAACCTTGCCCCAGGCAACTGTGAGAAAAGGATGCCACGAATGTGGGCAGGGTAAGGTCAAGAGGAGCAGGAGTAGGGGAGAGAGAGAGAGAGAGAGAGAGAGAGAGAGAGAGAGAGAGAGAGAAGGATGCTTTGCGATGAGCAAGAACGGGAAGTTGTTTGTTGTTTACGGTACAGTCAGAAAAAGCGCAGCGTTTGTGCGAGCCATTGCGTTTATAAGGATATTTATTCAGTTTGAAAGAAATCTCGAAATGGTTTTGCACTGGAAATGTGCAGCTGAGCTGAACGGAAAAAGACGAGATTAAAAGTTCACTGGTGATTAGTAAGTGTCTGGGTAATGGTTGAATGGTTCTCAGCGTAGTTACGTAGCTCCCTCGTTCACTTTTTTTTCTTTTCTTTTTTTACGTCACGGGCCTGACTCTTTTGTCCCTGGAGTCAGTTATTTCAGTTCACGGCTCTAAGAAGGTATGCGGGGAGGGGGTTATGATTATGAGGATTTGGCATATAGGAAGAGGAAACAGCGGAGGGAAATATTTTGTTTAGAAGAGAGAGAGAGAGAGAGAGAACGACCGCTCGAAAAAGACGAAAACAAGAGAGCGTTTGTTTTGAAGAAACTAGAAGGGAACTTCCGTTTATATCAAATAATGAGACAACTTCCTTTAGGCTAACAATATAAAACCTACCTAAAGAAATCAGGAAAAGTTAATGTTGTTTGTAAGAAACAAAAAGCAATAAAACTTCGCGAAAACTGAACTGAAAAATTGGTTCGGCCAGAGCCAATTTAGATCGATGGCGTTCGTTGACATGGTATGCTTATTATTACTGGTTCCGTATTGATGTAAATTTGATTAATTGCTTTTGCTGCCATGCGTGTGAAATACCCCACAAATTGTTGGTTATGACGTAGGTACAGCAACACTGGAAGCAACAAGAGATAGCAACCATGTTTCCAGTCTCACTTTCGATTACTGAAAATTTTACATTTGTTTTTCCTCTTATATTTCGTTAGGTGCTTCTCCTCCGCGGAACCTGTTTGAGAGCCATGTCGACAAACAAACGAATAACGACGTTCTCATGAGGTCTCTTGGCTTCTTTGGAATCTCACAGGGGTTGAACGGGAGTGTTAATAATATTAAATAAGAAACATCATTCTAAGTTGCACGTCTCACGGCACCACTCACCTCTATGCCTTTTTCGGAAAAGATGGCAGCTTTCGAGGCACTGAACTGGCAACACACTACCAAGAACATCGCCGAGAGAATCATTTTCTTCGTCGTCAGTCGAAGCAGAGAGCCTCCCACACAGGAGAACACCGCCGCCTCCTCCTTCCGTGGTTGCACTGAAACACCCGCCAGCATCCTTGATAGCACTAACGCTGCTCGGCGTCCTCCACTCCTATATATAATCTGACCAGGGCTCGGGGTTGCAGCCTTCTACTGCCAGTCCTTTGCGCACAAGGTCCAGCGTTTTAAATAGTGACTAACGTTTATATCCAGTAAGGTTCGGCGTTGATGTCTGGGCTCGAAAGATGTTCTGTGACGTTCCTCAAGTTGCTTTTCTAAATCGTTTCATGAGAGGGATGGAAATTTATTTGTTTTATCCTGAAATCGTTTAGAATTAATTAATTATATATAGCTTGTGGACTAAGAAAAATTTATTTCTTTGTCTAATGCAGCGAAACTGACGAGTGAAACGGACTGCGTGTTTGTTATGAGGAGGAAATATAAAGAGCGTTAATTGACCTTGAGAAGCTACTCACAGCTTCAATTTAGGCTGATTCGCGTAAACTGCAACATTAGAGTTGCTCAAATGGTTGACGTAATGATAAAACAAGTTCGGCTTAAGTACTTATTCCTGGGTAGGTTTCCCTATAAAAAAAAAACAAAACAAAGTTTGCAGACCTTTGGTCCTACTGTTAGGGAACCAGGACAAAAAAAAAATTGTTTTTGCTGTAAGGGAGAGAGACCCAGAAAGAAACTCTCAATTAAAAAGACTTCGATGAAAAAATGCTGCCGCAACCAGTACGCTAATATTTCGGGTGGAGTCTCTCCTAAACAGGACACATCTTGAAAAAAAAACGTTTCTTATTGTGCTCATTAAACTGGACATTCTTTTTCAGAGTTCGTGTGCCATCGTGCGTGGAAATAACTCCTGGTCCTCGTGCAGAAATTGCTGTTATTATCATTATTATCAGTACCAGGGAATGACAGAAGGTGAAACCAAATTAAAAGAGCATTCTTTCAGCATTGCTGAAATCATTTCTGTGCAGCATTTTGGAGGGTCATTTTACTTCCTTGGCTAAGTTGTGCGACCATGCCGCGTGACATAACCTTAGTGATCACAGTCCAGCTGCCTTGAAGTTTTGCTAAACTACAGCTAGTCAACAGCAGAGAAGTTTTCCCCGTGACTCACACATGCTCTGGTCTTTCTTTCCTCGAGCTCTTCGCGAATTCGTCCTTGGCACTTGAATTTGATATTGTTAAACTGCGTTATAGTTTTCCACATATTTAGCTTTACTTCATGCAAACCACCAGCTACTGTATTACCATCAACGTGGTGGTTCCTTCACACGCTGAATATCTCATAAGGTATTGATTAATGAAAGAGATTCGTTAGTTTCGAAGTCAAAAGCTTCCTCAGATGAGCTATTTTGATGCCTCCTAATCCCTCCCAGCATATTTAGTGCAGCAGATAAGTAGAAAAATACTTCAGTTTGTGATACAAGCAGGAATTTTGGCACAAGTGCTCATTTTAACCCCTTTTTTGAAAAATCTGGGTGTCCACGCAAAATTTCAATATGGCCGCCACTTTTCTAGATGGCCGCTAGTTGTTTCGATTTCTGACACTTTGAGTAAATCATTGTTGAAGTAAATACATCAATCATTATTCAGATAATGTCTTCCTGGGTAGAGGAGTTAATTGAAGGTATCACCAGGGTTCCTACTATTATATTTACCATTGTGGTAAAGATTGCGTACAAAATGGCCACCATGAAACATTTTGCTTGATAACTCTGCAACTACGAAAGATAGAGACATGAAATTTTTATCTATGCCTACATTTATGATGCCAGAAAATCTGTTTCTAGCATTTCTAATGGGCTATTGTTAATATTACATCTTGGAAAGGGACTGCATAATGCTACTGAAAAGTATACAAGCACAAGACTATAACGGAGTACAATAACAAAGTATTTTATCTGTGTTCGAGCACTGTCTCAATGTCTTTTTTAAGCCTGAAATGAACGTAAGATTTTAAAGATGCGTGGTGTCACCCTTTAGTGTGACGAAATTCTCATTCAGATATATCTGAATCATCATTTGCAACATTATAGTTACACCTCACGTTATGATTACACCTCACATTTGCAGCCATACAAAGCTGTGCATGTAAGCCCAAGCCTGTAGCATTTGCACCTGCCATGGCAACCAGGCTTGCAGCCACATTTGTAATGGGGGAGTTGGCTGTCCAGAAGACTTTCCAGTCTTCACCTATCTTTTCCCAACCCGTCAGCTGGACTCTGTGCTTCTGGCTGGTGCAGAATTGCCTGACCCCATACACAACCTGCCTGGTATGCTGAACGTTCGGTGTGCTGAAGCAGCGTTGCTCTGGTTGGAGGGATGTCTTCATGTGGTCTCTGCTTTCTGGCAAACAAGTCAAGTCTGGCCTCATCCACATTGTCAACAGTGCTTGACCTGTCATACATGAGGACCACAAACTTCTCCAGAATCTTCAAATCACCATCTTCAATGGTTGGTGGGTACTTGCTGGGTTTGGAAAAAACTGGAGTGGCCTCTGGAAAAATGTCCCATGTCTGCCATGCTGTTTTCTTTCCTTTTCTTTCCTTCTGTTTTGAGAAGCAGTTGTACTGCAGGAACTGAGCAATAGCCAGGTCTGACTTTGATGAGCCAAACTAAAGCTGTGACTTTATGTCTGCTCCATGTTCGACCATACTGGTGAACTGGAGCAGACTTTGAGGTATAGCATCATTGATGAATCCTTCACCAAAGGTGCCGTCAACCCTGAACTGATGATCCAGAGTATGCTTCCTCAGTATCTTTGCTACTTCAGCAATCACAAGTGTATCTGAGTAGTCAGATGCCTGAGATAAGGCTGAAGCTACATCTTTCTGCCAGGCAAGTAGCACACTTCTTCCTTTCTTGTGTGCTTCTAATTCAGGGATGTCTGCTAACAATTTGTCCTTTAATCTTGTTGTATTTGCAGTGGGTGAGGCAATGCTCAATTGTTCCAGGCCCTGCTGGTATAATTGGACTATGGCAGGGCTATCCGAACTCAAGCTGGTTTCAATAATATAATTAACCAGCTCTGATAGAACCAGTGGATATACACTGTAAAAGCCAGTGAGATATACAAGATGGTATTTCAGCTCTTGTGCAATTGCATCACCTGCTCCTAGTTTTGTCAATAATTTACCATCATTAAGTGTGTGAGCGTACTCATGTAGTCTCCTGTTGAGATTCATGGTCATTACTTGTCAAAGATCTGATACAGGTGCCACATTTTCACAAAAAATTCATGCTTCATTATCATGTTTTCCTATGGTTCACTACCTTCAACTGTAGATCTTCGCTTTCTTGCACAATCAAGTTTTGCATTATTAAACATGACCCTACAACTCTTGTGGTTTTTTTGCCATGTTTTGTCACAGTGTTGTCCCTGTGCCACTGCCTTCATCCAGCCTTGCTGGGTCAAAGTTAAACGGCATTTCACCAGTCTCCTGGAACAATGGCACGTTGGTTGAAATTATTACATAACCATCATGTTCAGGATTATGATGTACAGAGGCCAGGGGTGAAGTTAGACCTTCATTTTTCTTGTCTTCCTGGCAAAGGCAACATTTGCTCCAGTCGGTCTTCCTTTTGTCTGTGATTGAATTTACACTTGCCATTGTGAGCTCTTTGCTATGGCTGAGGGGCTATCCTTTTACCACCTTAATCTGATATGCACATTGATGTTTGGATACAACTATAGGTTCGGTCACCCTACACCTAGCCCGATCATTCATCCAGTGTCATTTAAGTCCCGTGTGATCGTACACCATCCAGGTAATTACATGAAGAAGCCATGTAGAGCCCCATTTACCTTGGCTCGGCTCTCCCACTCTGGCACCTCCTGTCAATTCAGGTGTGGCTGTCTAACTACATCTACCAACTGTATATATACTTTCTACCAGCTAATTGATATGGGGCTATTAGACAGCATTTGGGACACTAAACTACTAAACTACACTAAAGTAAAGCTAGGAACAGCGTAAGTAAAGCAAGATTAGCTGACACTGAACCCCACGCTGAGTTACACAGCAGTGAAGCCACCAATGTGGCCTGGTTGTGCGCTGTCATTCACTCTTTTAAACGTAATGATAAAACCACCACCTAAATTATATATAGACTTGCAAATTATTATACTGAACAGGAAGACATCGTTCCATACCTACTGAATCCTGAGACGCGATTTATTAAGGTTTTTGGCTGCCGTATTGAATGCCATCTGCCTTTATATATGCTATATGAAATCTTTAACAGCAATACATTTTAATTTTGCTTGGTGACTCTGCCTAAAATGTGTATAACCAAAACAAATGCATAAAAACATGAGCAGGGCACATGAGTCCCATGTTAAAACCTTGACTGGCGACAATCTTTAAAAACGGCAGCCATTTTGGAATTTTGAATGGATACCCAGTAATTTTCAAAAAGTGGCCTATGGAGAAAATATACCAGATTTCATGCTTGTATCATCAGCTGAAGTATTTCAGGGAAAAAATTATTTTATCTGCTGCACTAATTTTTTAGAAGCTTGAATTTCAAGTCAATGGCTCTTGTGGCTTGTTCCTTAGGAATAGGGCTCATTTTCTGAATAATAATAATAATAATAATAATAATAATAATAATAATAATAATAATAATAATAATAATAATTGATTGACTTCGCCTCTGACAGTGTGGAAATTTAAGAATCTGATTACATGAGAAGAACGAACACAGCCGGTGGGGTTTCTTTCCAACCAGCACGTCGGAAAAATCCTATGTCGCGTCACATCACAAGATTCACGAATTTGGATTCGCTTAATTTTCTACAGTGCTATTAACCATGCAAACTTATGACTTAGGATAACTGAGGAAAATAATGTTTTATAATGTATCCATTATCAAACAGAAATCGGAAACTTTGTCGATATGGTGTTTGTTCCGTATGTTTTGTTACCTAAGTTAGGTCAGGTGGGTTGTTTCTATTTGTAAGATGAGTATTATAGATCTGCCTAATTTAATCTTTCCTTGTTTGGTCTGTGTCATAAAATGATGCATGTTTTAAATGACGTATGATGAATTAACTGTGGAAAGAGTATTTAATATGAAATGTGATAATCGAACAAGAAAAATATTTTCATTTGTATACGAAATTATGAATATATTTCCACAAAATCCAGGTTTGGTAAAGGGAAAGACTCCATTTATGCAGTATTCTTCAATTAAACAACATTGGCCTCCTCCATGCATAAATAAAGCACAGAGAGCTTCATTTATTCCGTGTTATATAGGGCATAGAAAGTTTGTGCTCGAGTGACATGAGAAGGGCCTTTATAGTGACAAACGGGGCTAAGATCTGCTGCTTTGTTCCTCACACAGACATTTTCTGCTTTAAAAGAAGTCTGGACATCATTCGTAGCGCATTAGACATACGAAGCTTGCTTACGTGTAGCTGATACCAGAGGGAATTGAGATTTGCCCCGGGATTATTTCAAGTCAGCACCGCAAAGTAACCGATAGCTGCTCCAAATCTGCGAGGTGCTAAATCATGGACCAAAAAATTACAGCAGTAGGATATTTATGTACTCTCTTATTTTTCATGAGCTAAGACTGACTGAACTAGAAAAGTACGGCCCTTTCCTAGCCCAGGCTCGAATGACACAAGAGAAAGTAATCGTTCAAGGGAGGGACGTTTTATTGCTTTTCCATTAAAAATTCTCACGAATATTTTCTCACTCGATTTTCAAGATAAAATCTTCTCGTTCAAAGACAAGAAAACTTTAGAAGGATGATTTATCTATCCTTAACGGTTTAGAAATTTCCCAGAATGTCTAAAAGACTTTTTCTGCAAAGTAGTTATTAATATAATCATAACTGATTTTTTGATGTTGTATATCACAACAGTAGATTTAGTTACTGGAAGTCCATTGCCTTGGAAAAATCCGAGCATATTCAAAACTAAACAGCGTTAAGGGAATTCGATTAATACCACTGACAGTCTTGAATGAAGTGACTGAGAACTTTTAAAAAAACTACTTTTTAACATTATCAAGGTCCTTGGAAGAACGTAATGATAGAACTTTCTCTCTCTCTCTCTCTCTCTCTCTCTCTCTCTCTCTCTCTCTCTCTCTCTCTCTCTCTCTCTCTGTTTGATATATACAAATACATGTGCTATATAGACTGAAGGGACCAATAGAATATGTAGGGTAAATAAGTGGCTCACGAATAAACACGTGAAATCTATTACCCGTCCTGGCGTCGCTGGAGAGAAGAGACATGACGAGGCAAATTGATACTTATTGCAACGAAGTACCGTAACACGTCTCGGGAACAATGGGACGATGCAGGAGAAAGTAATTAAGAAATATCTTGTTAATGACATTCCAATTTAGATTCAGTTGAGAAAGAAGCAGCACAGCGAAGGTTACGGGAGAATGTGAGGCTCGTTGTTGTTGGTGTCACAGCAAACTCAGAATCGGCTTGTTGCGATGTGCCCCATGTAGCTGCGGGTTTCGGTCCCCGGATGACATGTGGCCCTCATTTGTGTTTAGGACCTTTGATAGGATGGGCAAAAGCTAATCAGCAAATATTCTTATCCGGAGATTGTGTACTTAAACAGTTTACCAGCGGTCGTATAAACGCTTACTTGGGCGTGTATGTTTGTGTGTGTGTGTGCATGACTATCCTCGTTTGTTGTTCAAGATAACAAGATTTGCTGAGCCAACGTGTTTCAGCTGATATTGTATGAGTCTGCTAATAAAATATCTTTCCAATGTGACTGGCAGTTATTCATTAAAAGATACCTGGGTATACGAAAGAGAACTGAACCTCTGAGGGAAAGGATGTATTTTCATGTCATTCGATCGCTGCGAGCGTCGCAACATGACTAATGTTACTTAAATGATTCCCGCAGACCGAAGCTTTATTGCATAGGTCATCACAATGGCCCCGAAGAAAGGAAGACAATGCTCCAATTTTTCCTTCATCGGGTTTCCCTTTTCCCTTCCGATCTTGTAGCCTTCAAGCCCTTGCTGTATAGGTCAGCATTTCTCGTTTCGTGTTTTGTTCATTCTTGGTCTTCTTCCCGAACCATTCCCTGTGGATGCGACACATACGCCTTTCATTCCTGCCTCTTTTCTTTAAATCTTTTTTTTATATTCCAGATGTTGATTTCGCCCCTTTTTCATAATTGCCGGCATAAATTCCATCTATATATGTCCTATGAAGGCGATTATTCACGATAAAGGTGTAGCAAGGTAAGATTTCTATCCAAAGGTTGGGAAGGTGTGCTTTCCTGCATTATTAAGAATCAAAGCTTTAAATACAGGCCATTCCTGTGTTCTCTTTGAGTTAAGACGTGATTAAAAAGACACTTGAACTTCACAGTCGTAGCTGATCATAGTTTTAAAGTGGTCCACATACTTTACTGGGCGCCTTTAAAGTCTATTGATTCTTCCCATGCAAATCTGTACGCATTTAGTCTTCTAATGAGCAGACTATATCATTATATAATCATTATATAATCAATAATCGAACGATCGATTTCTTCCTATGATTCTTCAGTTCCTGGTCACCATCATCCTCAGACGCACAACAATAGCCTAATGGTTCTGCCTAATGGTTCTGTAGCCACTATTGGCGGAATAAGAGAGTAGGTTATGCAATAAAATGATTGATAAAATAGATGGAAATAGGCTTCTGCGATACATATTCACAATTTTGTTCGTGTATGTTTGGGTTGATTTAAATGTCAATTTTAATTATTCACCTTATCTCAGTCTTGTTTCCCTCATGATGCAATAACATTACAAACAAACTTCGTGCATTAGTTTCCAGACTGAGAACTTGGGATTGTATTCGTGACTGTTCAGACCTATCTTTTGATGGTGCCAGTGTAAGTGCTGCCCCTCCTCGCTCAAAAGAGAAAGGTTTCAAAATTCTCTGTTTAGGTTTAAGTGGCATGTTCAGAGAAGAGATATAAACAGGTGTCGTAAAATAAAATCGGACATTAACACTGCAAATAAAAGGGAGATAATATCTACATAAAGGTGTGGTTAAACAATCTAATAGTAATAGTATATATAGATAATAATCTTAGGTATCAGGACTTCTCAACCTCGAGCAGCTCACGTATAGTAATCAAGCGGAGCGTTTACATAACCGCCATTGTAAGAGAAAGTTGTTATCACTTAGAGAGAGAAGTATACTTACTTGACATGTGGATATTGAATTGGGTGAAACATTTTGCCCTCAAAAGGTTATAACATATGCCCTCAAACTCAAGTAATTATATTGATTAACGTGAGTTTTATAGTTAATACTCTGACATCTAGATGAATATTTCGCATTTTATTTTGAAGATGAAACAATATGGAACCAAGGTAACACATGTATGTATAACAACAGATCATTTTTCATTGGTTTATTTTGATTACAAGAGTCGGAAAAACTTTCAGTTTCAACATTATGAGCTCAGGCTAGCACATGAAAGAGAGAGAGGAAGAAAAGGAAAACAAGCATTCAAATTCTTTTATGAAATTAAAGAAAGAAAGATTTTTGTTGTATTGCAGCGTAAGTGCTTCGAAATGGATGCTGGCGCGCATGTTGCAATAGTCTGATGATCTGCGAGAACAAGAAGTCATTTTCACAGGCACTGCAAACGAGCACCGCCTGTCGGAAGGGGCGCTTTATATCGCCAGAGCTCGTGATGTATTATCCACGGTCATGAGCAAGGAGCAAAGCGATATCTCGCATCCTGTTGCGATTAGCACAGGGGGAAATGCGCCGTCACGCCCTTTCTGAGGTGAACAGCAGCAACATGATTACCTTTAATATCAACTCATAAGGCAAGTATTCATCACGAGTCACAGATAACTTCATATGGGTAACATGAAAAAACTTTTCGGGAAATATGCGGGCACAACTTTTGCAGTGACAAATGCTTTCGCAGTAAAGAAAACACCTCACCTCTAGACGTAGTCAGGACAGAGTCGACTTTGGTGAAGGGTCATTAATAAGGTAGAATCTATGACCAAGGACTGACGGCATTCAATGCTGCGCATATTTTCTCAAGTCTTTTATACCTTATTTTTCCCATTTTTGATATCTGGCAAAGATTGTTTTTACAAGTTTCTATAAAATAAGACATGATCCTAATGATGATCACAGGACGTATTTCCTTCGGGAAATCATTCTTCCACTTCTTCAGGTTCTTGTTCAGGCGGTTTATCAAACATCCCTTGAGTGATGGCTTCAAGGTCCTTCTGGAAGTTTTCATATTCAACTTCCTGTTGCGAAAAAATAAAAAAAAAAGACTGATTAACTCAATGTTTTACACCTGAAAGCAAAAATTTTTTCCTGTTTCTAAGCTTTGGTTAGGATGATTAACATTATGGTATAATTGTCTGACTGGAAGTAAAATTGTGAGCGACGCCCACTTGAAAGGTAAGCAGCCTCATACCAAACATGGGCTTTTTTGGGAAATGTATCATCATCAACAGTGGCTGCAAGGCACAGACGCATCCTCGATAACCTTTTGACATTTAACATTTGTGCAAAAGTCAAGTTTTATTGGAGTCAAAAGCGCAAAATGTTTTTATCAGTGCTGCCTAGACCAGAGACTCACCATAGCGAGTGAATGAATGTTTGGAAGACACGAGGCGATGTGGGCAGAGACGATGCTGACTGCAGCTTCCTTCGACACAACGCCCACTTCCTCCGGCATGGAGGAGATCACTTCGCCCCAGGTTTCCTCCCGCCGTACGACACTTCTGTCAGTCGACATTGCAAACACATCCAGTTCAGAGGTGCCCGGCCCAAGTTATAACCACATTAGTGATGGGTATATCTGAATAATTGCTATCAGAACTTATTTTACCCCATGCTATTAAAACATTGGCTTTATTTATCTCAATAAAATTGAAATATTTGCATATCGTTGACACGCACGCGCACACCTCCCCCCAACACACATATATATATATATATATATATATATATATATATATATATATATATATATATATATATATATATATATATATATAATATATTATGAATGAAATTTCAGTCAGATAGCGAAATGCACTTAGGGACATTTGATATATATAAACACGGCGAAACAGTGAGTCACCTGCACTGTTTCGCCGTGTTTAGTACTAGCCCCTGGGTGGTCAAATATATTTCGCCGTGTTTAGTACTATCAAATAAGTGCATTTGACTGAAAAAATGACTGATTACGCATAACATATATATACAGGTATATATACATTTGCAAAAATAGTTGATATTTGTCTAATTTTTGTGAATATAAAAAGTCATGCGTGTGTGTGACTAAAATTCATATATATACATATATATATATATATATATATATATATATATATATATATATATATATATATATATATATATATATATATATATATATATTTAACATTGTCCACTCAGTTGTTATACATGTGCGAATGTTTAACTTCGTGAATTTCAATGGATTCCAATAATTTATGATAATCTCAGTCAGTCTGCACCTTTTAATGCAAATCTTACATCTACATTTCTTTGTTTTTTTTTATAATCTTTTAATGCTGAACTGATAGTTTTATATTTGTTATATATGATTATTCAGTAATGAAACTGAAACTGGAACTTCGCTCAGTCGCACACACACACACACACACATGTACACACACACACACACACACACACACACACACACTCTCTTATAAGACTAAGAAAAGGTCTTACTAATCTTCAATGAATCTACATTGAAAATGACTACCAAGAACTCTTGTATTTTGACTTAGGCGTTAATAGTGTCACTAATGACTTGAGGTGAAGACATTGTAATATTAGAAAAGTGATGTACTTGCTTATTTGTTTCAGTTTGTAGGGAAGGTCCAATTCCGACAGGAATTCTAAATATTTTTTTATCCTTTAAGACAAAAAGGAGTCGCAGGCAACAAACCTAAAAAGCATCGTAAAGTGTCGTCGCTGAGAGGGTGCGAAAGCGACAAGTTGTAGAGGTAGGAAAATGTCGTCGAAATTTCACACAAGTTGATGTGGCCATCAAGGCCTCCTCCTCTGGGGCGCGCCTCACACTCACATTCCCTCTGCCATCGCAGCGACGAATCGAGCAGAGAAGGATTCTCCAGCGACGGCTGCGATTTCAGGGACGAGACCTGCGTTCTTGGCGTGAGTGTAGGAGCAGGCTGCAGGGAAGGCTTCGGATGAGACTGCCAGTGCCTGCATACTGTCGACATGGTGTGAACAGCAGCAGCTTTCCAGATGGCTCTCCGCCATTCTGCCCCGAGATCTGAAGCGGTTCTAGGCGTTTATCAATGAGCAATAATTACGCACACACACACACACATATATATATATACATACATACATACATATATATACACACACACACACACACACATATATATATATATATATATATATATATATATATATATATATATATATATATATATATATATATATATAAATATATTCCTTTATGTCTTCAAAAACCTGTATATCATTGGCTTAGACGCATAAGGAATTATTGTAAAAAAGCTTTATCAACTCACTCAAAGTAATTTTTAAAGGTTGCTCTAAAACATGACATTGAAAACATAATGATATTAGGAGCCTTAAAACTACGATTTTCTATTAATTCTCCGATTCTCGCATACTACAAGAGATCAGCATGGCGGCATCTAAGCAAAAGTGATACTTTACAATGATGTCGATAATGGTGGTGATTGATGAGCGTTGCAATGGTGGAGAGAGTAGCCAAGAACGTTGGTGCTGGCTGCAGGTGGACTGGACGAGCTAACAGAGTCAGTTCACATGGAGATTCGTCTGCTACGCCTACAGTTACCACAAGGCGAAAGTCCTCGTGCACCTGGAAACACAATACGATTCGATTTGCTTCCGGTCAGAGATTTCATATCTGAAATGACTGATTTGTAGCGTTATTTACTTAGTTAATCAATGTTTGTTTTAGATCTTGTTAAGTCAGTAAATCTTAGCCTTGGCATTATTTCTAAGACAGTTTGCTGTATACTTCACGATACTGGTTTAGCATAACGCTGAATACTCTCTCTCTCTCTCTCTCTCTCTCTCTCTCTCTCTCTCTCTCTCATACTCTTTACATACTAACTAAGTTTGTCTTTACATTTGGAGAAGCTACGGAAAAAAGTTTTGTTCATAGCTTCTAGCAGTGTTGGTAAAATTGCCGGAGATTCAGCTCCCTGCGGAAAATAAATTGTTATAACGTTATTATGATGCGTCACGATTGCTTTATATATTGACGACTTAACCTATCCACGACCAGTTTTGGCAGATTTATTCATCCAGTACTAAACAATATTATATTAAGAATAGTATATGAACAAACGGAGTGAGCCGTGTTTAGTACTAGTTCCTGGGCGGATCAAATGTCCCCTAAGTGCATTACGCGTGATGACTGAAATTTCATATATATATATATATATATATATATATATATATATATATATATATATATATATATATATATATATATATATATATATATATTTGTAAATGAATATATATCCATGCTTAACAGCCGGACAAATCTCAAGCTGAAACTTCAGGAAATTAATGAAGGTAAATTAAGGGATACGGGACTGAAAAGTGATGACTTTCGCGGCGTTCTCACTCGTATGAATTTAGCGTAAGAAGCAGCTTGACATTTGTCACACAGGTGAGGAACTGACTCTCTCAGTACAATCGGCCTTCAGAGCGACCTCCATAGAAATATCCACAAACAAGACAATCATCGAAGAGACTGCTGGTCAGATATAAGCTAGGTGTCTGAAGAGGCGAAAGAGTGAAAGTCCCTTCCCATATATAAAAACAGTAACATATGTTTGGGTGGATAAGGGTAACGTAATTTTAGTGAAGTTTTTCCAGAAAGACCGACCAGCGATGAGAGTGGGACTGTCTACTAGTCAGTTCAGATTACCCTCATTTTGTGAGGCGTTTGAGGTCCATGCTTTCAACATTAGAAGGGAGTCTGAAACACGCCTGATTCCGTCTTCCCGACGCAAATACTTTCCATATCTATCTCAGCAGTCTTATTGCCCAGCGACACTTATAATGACCTTTGTATTAAGAAGTATAGAAAGGTTTGAGAAAAGTACATGCGTCAACACATGATATGCCAAGAGGGTTCTGAAAAAACCTAGGCAAAGGGCAGGGGAAAAAAGATTTCTGTAGGCCTCTGGACGTCGCCTATGACATACACAGCGAATGTAAATTTGCTAGATATGAAACACAAACCGTCGTACAGGAGGGTAGGATGATGACTGCAGTTTTGTTTGTCTAAAGGAAAAGTCCCGTTTCAGATACACAATGTTTTTGGGTACAACAAACGAATATGTATGCGGCGCTTCTAACACATTCATATACATAAACTCTTACTTAATAGTATACAAATTACCTGAACAACAATCCACCCTCCTTGCTGAATGGCGTTGAGTAATACTGTGGCCAAGTGAGCCACGCCCACCTTCTCCAAAGGATTGACCTGTAAACAATATGTATTTTAGAATTACATTATTTTTTCAATAACTAAATTTCCAAAATAGATTTGACTTTGACTTTGTCTCATGAAATTGTATCATTATTGCTTTTGTGCTGATTCTAAAGAGTAAGGGACCTTTTAACGAAATTCCTGGACATTGCTATCATGATTTTTGCAAAACTGATGGGTAGTTTGGAATATGATTCATATCTTATTCCTCTATATAATTTTCCTCTTTATTTTAATAATTGAAAAGAGAGATTTGACGGCGCGTTTCTGAAGGCAAGTTCGTAATCATGTCCTGAGGGGCAAAGCTGATATGAACAATGAAACAGTTGTTGTTCTGCCAAATGACGCGTCTTACCTTTTGTGCCGTTGTGGGCATAATGACCCTGGTGATGCCTGCCAGACCCCGTGCCTGGGCAGAGGCCAGGACCTCCCCGGCGACATCGCGACCGTAGTCTGACCTCACTAACACGGGATACTTCCGCTCGTCTGACCCCAAGCTTCATGAACGTTATCAATAAGAGGATTAACATTATTTATTTTCTGTTTTATTTCAACGTCGAATTGTGTCCAACATTTTAATTTATACCATTGGCTGCTTAACCTTGTCGATCATGTTTTTTTCACATTATAAGATAGTGTAATATTCACTTCTTTATTGATAATTTGATATTCTTATTTTTGCTCGATGATCCCATAGTTCCATTGACTCAGCTTTTAACCCCATTAATTACTACGGAACTGATATCATGCATAAACATTACCAGTAAAAAACTACAGTCATAATTATAAACTTTACCTTTAAATTTTGTTACACTTTTTCTTTTGTTAAAAACATGTATAATTTACACATCCTGACAAAAAACTGCTGTCCAGAAATATCAAATTTAAAAGAAGTGTAGAATGACAATGATCGAAATGCCAAAGATTTCTGGTGGCAAGCAGATGGGAGACAGAGTAATGAACCATTTAACTCTTCTCCGATGAACTAACCCTGACTGTCCTCTCTAAGAGAGAGACCTCCAGCTTTGTTGGAACAGATCAGCTGGTTGTCTGTTGCCCATGAAATCTATTTCCACTTCTTCTCCACGAAGACTAACGTCATTTGAGCGTTTAACGTGGGAAGGACAATGTGTGCTGTATGTGACTCATATTTCTCCCGGAAAAAGCTTAGTTGCCTTTCTTTTGTTGAGTTCTTTAAATAATTTCTTCACACAGGCTGCAGGTAAAGGGAGGGGCAAAGATATGTTTCTGACAGACGATCTCAACTCGGGGTTTTTCCCTTTCCAGGAAAACTATGGATTAATTCTTTGTAGAAGGTTCTGGTGTACAGCAAGACTTGGTCTTGTTTTACATGAACATTTTACAGCTGGAAAAAGCGTTATAAATGAATGAAGCAATGTCTCTAACATGAAAAAGCTTTAAATTTTTTTGGTGAAATTAATCATTGGATTCATACTGTTATATAACTAGTCTCAAGTGCTTTGGATTTCTATAAAATAATTAAAGACAAAATAATATTATTCATGATTCTGTGGGGTAGATCCTCCAAACGTTCGGGAAAAGGAATGCTCGATAAAAATTTTCAAAGGAACTATTCCAGTATGGATATAGCCATGTTTCGGCAAGCATGGAATAATAATAATGGAAAAATATGCATCACGTCCGGTTACGTCATACAGTATGAAGCGGCGTTCGCAGAAAAATGACGTCATTTCGCCAAGGAGCGCTCGGAAAGGAGGGCTCTTCCTGCTTCTGATTCCATTCCTCTTCTGCTACGCGTTTGTTTGTTGTTTGCTTTCTTTTTCTCAACGATGTCCGTTATCCTCTTATCTGATTTCTACCTGGTTGATGATTTTACATATATGATCTATTCATCTCGAAAAAACAGTACGATGCCAGTCAAACACTTGTCTGAGCTAGGAATGCACCATAACTAAAGCGTCAATCGTTCTTTTCTTTCAATCTCTACTTGTCTCTCAGCGTCTGTATCAAACTCTGCTACTCCTCTTCCCTACTTGCAGTCTGACAATAAGGAGACCTGATTATTATGGGATCGAAATCGCACGTAGGAAGAACAACTTCAGGGAGTATTCCCTTAGACCTGGGATACTCTTGGCAATCGCGTTGCAGGAAATGATAGAAAATAGAACATTGAACGATTTTAAGTAGTAATGATCATAAGAAAGGCAGTGATAAAAAAAAAAGGACGATGAAAAAGAGTAAAGTGCAAAACCCTAGATTTGCTGCTTAACTTATATTTTAATCTCTGCCGCTGCTTCGTCTCTGATTCACGATTCTCACCTTTGTACCAAAGTGTTCCATACCTGGTATTGTTTCAGAAATGTGTTATCTGCTCTGTTGGCTAATGTTTGTTTTTCGCAACTTATGTTGTACAACACAGTGCAAAAAATATTATATTTCGTGGGGTGACCTCTATAGTCTGGCCACTATTTTGTATTCTATTTTTCTGTGCCATTTCTCTTCGCTTACAATCTTGTAATTTGCAACAACTGTTGTGAGGAATTCGGTGATTACAACAACTTTACTATTTGCGAAAAATCGTCACTTTGATGAATTTACAACTTTCTAGTCATACCAAATAGGTATACATGGGAATGATTGTTGAGTTCTTTTTTTCAGGAAGTGGAGTGAAATGAATGAAACACGGACACTGATTGATAAAGTCTCTTTAAAGACAACATTTGCTTTCCATGATTTATAGATTGCTGGATGCAGACGGGGTGATTCAAAAGAAGTATATTCACCATAACAGAAGAGAAAAGGAAGCAATTCCAATCTTTAATGGCTACTTAGTATTTTCTGTTTGTTAGCCAGAAGTTTCGTTAAGGTTCATAAAGTGAGCGAATTCACCTTTATTTTTGCTGAATTTCACCAATCGTATAAACTGTCCTTTATGCTTTCCAAGAATATCTTATCATGCCTACCAAGGAAAGTTTTTATAGCCGCTATGAATATCGTATATTTCTATACTATAATTGTATCATAATATATGTACAGCTTTTCATGTTGACTTTATAATAATTGTGAATTAAGCCTCATCATAACCATACTTCGTATAGTTATTATTATATGAATATTTCATTGTTGTGGCTGTGTCTTTAAGTAAGGATAAATTGGCTACGCAATTACTTTTGAACAAAATTTATCGTGAGGCCAAATCAAGTTTAATGGGATTTTCATGCTCAGTTGATTACGGCTGTCAAGTATCTGTAATGTTACTCGTGGATGTCGAGTAAATTGTCCTGTGCTGTCAAGTACATTAAACAGTACTAAAGCTGCTGTTTGAAGGAAATTTTTATTATCATATAAATCTCACTGAAGCGTCAAGGAAGGTTCTTTAGGCTATGCAAGTTGGACAGGTCGATGCCTAGGAAATGCGCTCGCATGTCAAAGAAGTTAATGACTGCGGCTGCTAAGGTTGGGTGGGAAGTAAAGTGCACTAGAACTGTCATGGTAAATACCCAGTAACTTGGACTGAGTTTGTGTATGCTATGATTGCAGAGTATCAACGTGCACGTGTTCTTGAGGCGCCACGATACCCGTGTAAAATTCCTGAGGTGTTTCATTTCCTTTACTGTTAACCTACAGAGTAGTCTGCCTGACAGTTGCATGGTTATTGTTAGTCATGTCGAGCTGCAATGTGACCTCTAAATCACCACCTTTCTTGTCCCTGGACAATTTGATTTGTTTACTTCTTAACTTCTGCATCAGTCTATATTCACTGACTCTCATCTTCATCTTTATTTTGTCATTTCGCGAGTAGACAGTCTAATCTACTGGAGCTTGATAGCAAGTTGATAGCATTTTTTATTTTTTCATGTGACTGCGAGCATCACAAATATTAGTAACAGGTAAATCGGCAGTTTACAACTTTACTCATCTTCCCATTGGTTCACAGAGATGGCATTGTTCAATGATAAATAAAAAATAAAACAGAAACTGTCTTTTTAGATTCAGTGCCAACCTCAGAAATAAATTTATATAACGGCAGAAAGTGAGCTTGTTTTAATACACACGAAAACAGAGTATAATTGTGGGTTGCTGCAGTGAATAAGTTCCTTATGAAGAATATGAGAGCTGCAGCTCACCGCTTTAATCTAATGACAACATGATGGACAAGTGTAGGAAATCCCTTCACAGAAATAAATACTCTTGGATCTTTGCCATTTAAGCAGGATTATAATACATTCTCTACATGTTGACTTAGGTATTTTTGATCATAAAAGTTGAGAGAGCAGGTAAAAGGACACTATTTACAAGGAAATGTCCGACAGATTAATAAGAAGTAATCTTGATATTATTATTGTCATTTTGTTTTTCATGACAACAAAAATATTACACTCTTTGCAGACATTAGCAAGCTAAAATGTGTTCTTCAAGGACGGCTCTCCTGAGAATAAAATACACAGTTCTTTGTTGCTTTTTTATATAGTTTTTTATTCCCTAGAAATCTGTCCCAAAAGTTTAAAAACCTAACACATTTTTCTTGGAATATTCACTCCAGTCTGTCGTTGATTCCAATTGCCTTGCTGAGGGAGTAGTGGCTTACATTGATTCTAGGCAGTACTACAAGAATGCCATTGTCGGTTTTCTCACGGATGTTTTCTACAACATTCCTCAGGTCAGCTACAAGACCTTCTGTCTGGCCAGTTCTCCCATCTTTTAGAAACAAGTCGTTTCCTCCTCCAAGCACTTTCTCTACTTTTCACTTTGATTTTCTTCACTATCTCGGTTGTCTTCTTTTTTTTCTGCACCTGGCTAAGAATGACTTTTCTCGTATTTTTATTTTTGGCCACAAAATTTGACCCCTGATCTTTTACCAACGAGTCTCCGGATAAGGATGTTTCCTCTTCTGATTCTGAGAGCACAGCAAATCTATTTGATGTGTTTATTCCTTTTGGGGGACAATTATGTTTTCACTCTTCTACCAACTACTCTCTTAAATTCATCATTTTTTTGCTTGTAAGTTTCTTTCTTTGTACCTAGTCTGGTGTTTGTTTCTGTTTCCTTTCTGGTTCTGGTCTTAACTAATTATGTTCTAATCCCCACTATACTCTCTCCGTTTTCTACTACTGTGACGCTCTTCATTTCCTGTTTCTCTCTCCTAAGGTCTATCACTTCTCCTCTTAGGTCTCCAGTTTCCTTTTCCATCCCGTCTTCTCTTCTCTTGTCTTTAAGCTTGTCCTTTGTCAGCTCCTTTAGTTCCTTTGATATTTCTTCTACTTCCTTCCTCAGCTTAGCTATCTCCTGTTCTTGTTGACAGGAGAGACAGACACTGAGACTACCTAGCTTTGATGGGCATGCCTCTTTGTAGTCTACGCACCACTTGTTTACACAGCATTTTGCACATGTGTGCTTTAGTTTTAACTTTTCTTGGGTCATCTCTGTTTGTGTCTTCGTTTCAATATTTCTATCTGAGCTTTAATTCAATATTCTTTCTAATGTGACCAGTTGAAAAGGAAAAAAGGGGTGTGGTTGAATACTCCTGCAGTCTGCATCCTCTTATCCATGGACAGTTTTCCATAGTACGTCGCCAGGATGCCTTTTTTCGCTGTCACACTAACATAAGGTCTCCCTGTTGTTAGACGATCCCATACGTGTCGCAGCTCCCAACTGGGCAACACAGTTTACCTAAGCAAATTATTTTTCGCCAGGAGTGAACAGCAGCATCCCTTAAATTACTAAACATCAAACAGCCACGAACAGCCAGAATCTTATTACCTGACTGCTTCTCCTCCAGCTTTGAAAATCCCCAAGGAGTGGCCACAATGGACACACCAGCAGACCCCATGGGCAGGAAGTTCTACCATCAATGGCACAGAAGCACGTTTGGGGTTTTTAGTAGGCTAGAACTCCAACAAGGCACAAAAGCTCCTCAACCTCAGAGCAGTTTAGCCTTCACTCACAGGGTAGCGGTTGCAGGTGTGGTTACTCATTACACGAAGGAGTGAGCTTAATGGGGCACAGTAGCAACACCCCATTTCTGCATCCCCAGTTGCCGAAGGATCCCTCTCATCCTGGTCTTTAGAAACCTGTAAGCATCTTCCCTGCTGCGTTATTTAAAGAGGTTCCAAAGCCTCTGTCCTGACGCATGAGGTAGCTGTCAGCTCTTTACACTAATCTCATGTATATATACATATATTCATATATATACATACACATATATATACATCTGCATACACACATATATACTATGTAATAAATATATTAATTTTTTTTTTACTTTTTTATTTTATTTTTTATACACCTTTTTTTTTTGTGTTTTTTATTATTTAAATGTAACAGGAGGAAAACGTCGCAATTACAAGATGAAATAATCTGTGAGAGAGAGAGAGGGAGGGAAAGGTGGTAGAATGGCGGTTTGAACGGATGTTAAGTAGAAGGTTTAAGAGAGGTCGCAGCTCAGGCCTCAAGGGACGCTGCAAAAACCCTTAAGTACTGCCAGCTGTGCACCGCAGAAGGTGCACTGCAGGCATCACTCCCCCTACAGAGAGAGAGAGAGAGAGAGAGAGAGAGAGAGAGAGAGAGAGATAGAAGGAGAGAAGGAAAGGACTTCATGAGGCAGTGGAGGACTGTAGGCAGACCTCACGAGAGAGAGAGAGAGAGAGAGAGAGAGAGAGAGAGAGAGACCTTACAGACCTTACAGTTCGTTCGGGTTGCCCCAGGTCTCTCATTGTGAGGCACCTCTGATGTCTACCAGAGAATTGCTAATGCATCTTCCGGTATATTTTGTATCTTCTAATCTTGGATGGTCTGGGATGCATCTTAGATATTTATTGAATAGACGCTGCATTATCGATGCTTGTGCGTAGTGGATTAATGTCCTGTGTGCTTTCCTTAGTTTTCCTGGTATAGTTTTGGGCACTATTAATCTACCTCTGCTTGCTCTTTCTGATATTTTTAGCTCCATGGTGTTTTCGGTCATTCCTTCTATCTGTTTCCATGCCTGTATTATCATGTAGCGTTCTCTCCTCCTTTCGAGACTATATAATTTTAAGAATTGCAGTCTTTCCCAGTAGTCAAGGTCCTTAACTTCTTCTATTCTAGTTGTAAAGGACCTTTGTACACTCTCTATTTGTGCAATATCCTTTTTGTAGTGTGGGTACCATATCATATTGCAATATCCAAGTGGACTACGTACATACATTTTATAAAGCATAATCATGTGTTTGGCTTTTCTTGTTTTGAAGTGCCGGAACAACATTCCCATCTTTGCTTTGGATTTTGTCAATAGTATTGCTATTTGATCACTGCATAACATATTCCTATTCAGCATCACACCAAGGTCTTTAACTGCTTCCTTATTTGTGATTGTCTCGTTATTAGGTCCTTTATATGCATATAGCATTCCCTCTTTATCACCATAATTTATTGATTCAAATTTACCAGAGTTAAATACCATCCTATTTACCTTTGCCCATTCATATATTTTGTTTAGGTTTCTTTGTAGCGAGTTCCTATCTTCATCACAAGTAATTTCTCTACTTATTCTTGCGTCATCGGCGAAACTTCTCACTACCGAGTCCTTAACATTACTGTCTATGCCTGCAATCATAATCACAAACAGCAATGCAGCTAACACCGTATCTTGTGGCACACAGGATATTACCTTAACTTCATCCGATTTCTCGTCATTTGCAATCACTATCTGTTTTCTGTTTTGCATCCATCTTCCTACTTTGTCCACAATGTTATGTTTTCTAATTTTTTTCACTAATATATTATGGTCTACCTTGTCAAAAGCTTTTACAAAGTCTAGGTAAACCACATCTGTATCTTTTTCGTTTATCATATTTTTTATATGTTTTCATGGTGGACTGATAGTTAGGTTTGTGTACTTTTTCCGGGTACGAAACCATGTTGTCCTGTATTAAACAATCTATTTTTCATTAAATGTTTCATTATATTTTTTTTTCATTACCCTTTCATAAACTTTCATAATATGAGATGTCAGACTCACAGGCCTATAATTACTTGCCTCTAGTCTTGATCCACTTTTGAAAGTAGGGGTAATATATGCTAATTTATACTCATCATAAATCTTGCCTATATCTATACTTTGTCTTAATAATATTGCTAGTGGCTTTGCGATAGAATGAACCACTTTCTTTAACAAAATGGCAGGTATGCCATCTGGTCCTGCTGCTGATCCATTTTTTATTTCATTAATAGCCTGCACAATATCGGCTTCAGTAATATCTATGCCTGATGAATATTCACTATTTTCATCTCTTATTTCTGTATCATTATCTTCATTATCAATTCTAGGTGTAAATTCACTCTTATATCTTTCTGCTAATATGTTACATATTTCCTTTTTTTTATTCGCTAATCACCCTTCAATTCTTACAGGGCCTATTTCTACTCCTATTCTATTCATCTTTTTCGCATATGAGTAAAAAATTTTGGGGTTTTGCTTGATATTTTGTAGGGTTTTTTCTTCTAGGGCCTGTTTTTCATTTTCTTCTGACTGTATAATCTTTTGTTCTGCATTTTCTATTTTACTTTTTAGTTCCATCACTTTCCATGCATTCTTTTCTTTTGCAAGACCTTTTTTCCACTTTCTGATTTTCTGGAACAAGATCCTTCTGTCTCTTGGTATGTGTGACTGATGTTTACTTTTCTTCTTCGGTATATATTTGTCCACTATTTCCTCTAATATTTTATATAATATATCCGTATTTACCGGTATATTATCACTTACGAATATGTTTTCCCAGTCTTTGTTTAATTCTTCATTTATTTTTTACCATTTTATATTTGCACTATAGAAATTGTATTTTTTATATCCTTCCCATTTTTTCACCTCTTGCTTATCTCTGTTTTCATGTGCTTTGGAACGGACCGTTAATTCTATGACATTATGGTCCGAAATACTCGTATTATACACTATTATTTCTTTAACATAGTTCACCTCGTTAACAAATACTAGGTCTAAAATATTATCCTTTCTTGCTGGCAGGTGATTTATTTGCTGAATGTTATGTTCTAGTAATAGAGGTAATAGCTTTTCAAATTCCCTCTTATCTTCTGCACTATTAATCTCTTTTTTATATGCATAAATACAACCACAGTCTCCTATTCGTTCTTTCCAATCTACGAAAGGAAAGTTAAAGTTTCCGGAGAGGAGTATAGTCCAGTCTTTGTGATTTCTACATATATCATCCAATTTGAGAGAGAAAGTTTATCGGTTGTCATTCAGACTTATCCCGGGCAGTGCCTGGTTGGTCAGCTAACACGTATATAAACATCCTCATAGGGCACAACAAAAAGGCCATAAACCTAAAGAAGAAGGTTCTACGGAAAAGAATGTCTCGGATGAAACGCGGAACTGACAAAGCAAAGAAGACTGATAGGAGCAGGACTGAATAGATGTTATTTAATATTAATTGATAACAAAGACAATAATAAGTCGCTGGAAAATATGTAGGTAAATGAGTGTTAAGCAGGAACTTAAATAGCTGGAAGATTTGACGAAACATACCTGACCGTGTCAGTAGTTAGGACAGTCCCTACCCTTGGCAATGCAACTAAAAATAACAAATGACATGATCTGCTCTCATAAACAGAGACAGAGATAACCAAGTATACATAAAAAGTGCATATATAAAATTCATATATATAAAAATGGTATAGATAAAAATGATATATACAAATATTATATATATAAAAATATTGTATATATAAAAATATATATATAATTGGTATATATAAAAAGATACAAATAAAAATGTTATATGTAAAAATGGAATATATAAAAATATAACAATAAAAATGGGATATATAAAATGTATATATAAAAATGGTATATACAAATCTGGTATATATATATATATATATATATATATATATATATATATATATGTATATATATATATATATATATATATATATATATATATATATATATATATATATATATATATATATATATATATATATATAAATAAAGATAAAATCCATGAAGGGAACGGAAACACTGGAGTGCTGCGAGGCCTTTCGACACTTACGTCCTTTATTAGCAGACTGAAGAAATATAAAAGTAAGTTTATAAAGAAAGCTCATATAAATGACAGATGGGGATTATAAAGTAACGATCATCCTGGAATCCAACACAATTTAAGAATTAGTAGAACTGCCAAAACAGGGTTAAATATTTAAGAGGTTTTACAAAGGATTAGGATCAACCGTTCAGAAGCAGGGACAGGACAATTAAAAGATTATACAGGGCCGTGACTGACCACCCAAAAAATATTAGTACAACAAAATAATTCTCTTTTTTGTAAACAATAATAATTTTTGCAAGATGAACATTTTTACAAATAAAAAATTATATTAATCATACGGATACATAGAAAATATATATCAAGTAACTAACTTGTAATTAAGTCAGTGATTTTATCTTTTAGGTCATTCTTGAACATTTTTCTAATACAGGGGTCCAAATAATACATGCCAGGGCTAAGGTTAAAATTACAGCTGGAAGTAAGCTGGATAATAGCGGACTCCAATAGTTAGCTGTGAATGTTAGGCATGAAAGTAATTTCTCTGCTCGCTATAAGAAAAGCTTGACCAACCTTAAAAAAGACAATACAATCCACATCACAAAAGCTGATAAATCGAATAGTACTGTAATTTTAGATAAAGTTGACTACATATCACGTATGCAAGCCCTACTGGATGATGATACGACACACAAAAACTAACAAAAAATCCCCTTGATCAAGTCATAAAAAGTTTCAACAGCACAGTGAAAAAAAAAAAATCCTTAAAGATAAAAAAGAACTAATAGGTCAGTTGTCAGTAAAATTTCCCTCGTTACCTTACTTGTACGGATTTAAAAACACACAAAGAAAACAATCCTATGCGGCCTGTTATCAGTACTGTTGGCTCAATATCATATAAACTTTCGAAATATATTACCAAGCTCTTGTCTCCGTTACTTGGAACTATCGCAGATTCTCACGTATATAATTGTCTAGATTTAGTTGATAAATTAAACAAAATCACTTTTTGCCCCACTGATAGATTCGTTAGTTTTGATGTTTGTGCTCTTTTTACTAAAGTCTCTATAGATTCTATTTTAGAGTATCTTAGTAATGAATTAATCCATCACGAATTACCTTTACCTGTAAGTCATATTATTTCTCTCACTAGGTTGCGCATTTGTGATTGTAAGTTTATATTCAATGGTGCATTTTACCAACAGATATTTGGTATGGCAATGGGCAACCCTTTATCCCCACTCCTCTCAAACTTGTACATGGAATTCTTTGAAAAACGATATATACCTAATATCATTTATACTCCTTTAAAGTGGTATAGGTATGTTGACGATATTTTAGCTGTTTTGCCTGCTGGTATTGTTGTAAATGATTTACTCTCTAATTTGAATAACCAGGTACCATCCATTAAGTTTACATTAGAATTAGAAAAAGACAATTGCCTCCCTTTTTTTAGATGTTTTAATACACAGAGAACCATTTCAATGCAAATTCAGTATTTATAGGAAACCAACCAACAACTTAACTTATGTTCATTTTTATTCAGGCCATCGCCTTAACATCAAAATATCAATTTTTTCCTCTATGTTTTTACGAGCTTTGCGCATTGTCAGTCCCCAATATTTGGATCAAGAAATTGAATACATAATAAAAATAGGGACAGATTTATGTTATCCTTCACATCTACTAGATATTTGTTATAACAAAGCCCACACAAAGTTTTATAATGAAAGTAACATGAAGAAAGAAACCCCTAAGAACATTCTTAGCCTGCCTTATTATAGTAGTTTTGAAAACATAAAATCATTGTTAAAACCTTTTAATGTCAACCCCGTTTTTTCTTATAATAACACACTCAAAAGAATGTTAATAAAAAATAGCCCTAAAGAAAACAACAACATAATATATAAAATTCCATGTTTGGATTGCCCCTCTTTTTATATTGGCCAGTTTAGCATCCAATGCTATATTCATTCATTTAAGTGAAAACTCTCACAGGATAAATTGGACTGAAAGTTCAGTGATTGACAGATCGAAATATTTCTCTTCAAGAAATCTATTGGAGTCCGCTATTATCCAGCTTACTTCCAGCTGTAATTTTAACCTTAGCCCTGGCATGTATTATTTGGACCCCTGTATTAGAAAAATGTTCAAGAATGACCTAAAAGATAAAACCACTGACTTAATTACAAGTTAGTTACTTGATATATATTTTCTTTGTATCCGTATGTTTAATATAATTTTTTATTTGTAAAATGTTCATCTTGCAAAATTATTATTGTTTACAAAAAGAGAATTATTTTGTTGTACTAATATTTTTGGGTGGTCAGTCACGACCCTGTATAATCTTTTAATTGTCCTGTCCCTGCTTCTGAACGGTTGATCCTAATCCTCTGTAAAACCTCTTAAATATTTAACCCTGTTTTGGCAGTTCTGCTAATTCTTCAATTGTGTTGGATTCCAGGTACATATTTTTCCTTTATAATCCCCATCTGTCATTTATATGAGCTTTCTTTATAAACTTACTTTTATATTTCTTCAGTCTGCTATGTAAAGGATGTAAGTGTCGAAAGGCCTCGCAGCACTCCAGTGTTTCCGTTTCCTTCGTGGATTTTATCTTTATTTATATATTCATCACGTTCCATATTTTCGTGATTCAGTTATATATATATATATATATATATATATATATATATATATATATATATATATATATATATATATATATATATATATATATATATATATATATATATATATATATATATATATATATATATATATATATATATATATATACACAGTATATATATATGCTGTATATATAATTGATATATGTAAAAATGGAATATATAAAAATAAAATAGTAAAAATAGAATAACGAAAATGGCATATATATAAAAATGATTGTAGGAAGTTCTAAGAAAGAAATTGTGCTCACAGTTTCGTCAAGGCAAGATCAGGCTTGTGGAGCGTGGGATCTCCGAGCATGCAGTTGGCCAGTTCACGTGCACCTGCGACCATCTGCAAGTAAAGAGGGTAAGTAAAGATGGTATGCTAACCACAGTCACTGCAAACCATAAATAAGGAAAATTAAGGTTTTGCATTGAATCAAAATCTTTAAAAAATGGCTGTGGACACTACCCACAGTTCGTTTTAATCCTGAATATGTACATTTAATTATATATATACTTTTTTATTTTTACATTACATTTTCTTAAACAATAGCTATGGAAACACTATTTAATCCCAGTTCTCTTCCTTTTACCTTTGCACTGAACATAAAGGTGCATCTTATTGTGACTAAGATAAAAAGCGCAACTGCAAGACAAGGCAAATCATATCAGATGGTCCCTCAGTTAACACAATGTAAATTTCCCGTTTCGTTAGAAACTCCAAACTCATAATTAGCTGAATATGCCAACAGAATGGTCAAAATAATGAATAAAGATTATTGTAATTATTATTAGAATTTAAACTACCAGTACTCGGCAGTCTAGTAGTTTAAACTCTAATAATAATTACAACAATCATTCAAACTGCAATAATTAGAATTCAAAATATTAGTCTCAGTTGAAAATTAAACAACAAAATTTTCTGAATAGCTACTTGCTTCAATGACATTTTATCTCTGAAAGAAAGTCAGGAACAATTCGACCTACGAAAGAAACATTTTAACAAAGATATGAATTATTTTAGTTACAATTTACATTCAGACTTGACTAAATTAGCAACCCCGAGTATCATAGTCTATCTACTTCCTCTGGAAACACAACCTGGCTGTATTTTATGGTGAGTCTTCGTTACTCTTCAAAATCATGATGATGTGATCATACTCGATCACAGAAGAAATCTACCGATGCTAAATATATAATCAATCATATCAATACCTCCAAGAAAATGACGTCTCTTTTGCATGATCTGAAGGATTGCCAAGAGTCATCATCTCTCTCACCTCTTCATTCATGCGTGAGCGACATACCATCTGTGGTTTGGTGAGGCGGAGCAGCATGAAGGCGTTGAAGTCTGAAATTCTGCCACGGGGCGCTTCAGGATGTCCTTTGCTTCCCAGCAGTCCTACCTCCTGCAGGAGTCAGTATAAGTGTTATCTTCTTATGAGGAGGAGGAAGAAAGGGAGGAGGAGGGATCTTTCTCTGAGGGAGACAATTTCTCTTTAGTTATATTTATTCTGACTGGTTGTGATGTTACTGCTAGTCTTGCTTTATATTCCATTAGAGTGTGAAAAAGGAGATTCAATTAACTTTGTTGTCGATCATGAACAAAACTTTCTGACCTAATTTCTCTCTCTCTCTCTCTCTCTCTCTCTCTCTCTCTCTCTCTCTCTCTCTCTCTCTCATCACACACACACACACACACACACACACACACATACACGATACATCTGGGTATTCCCTCTATAATTAGAATTTACTCTTCAATGACTTCTGTAAGATTAAAAGAGCTTGGAGATTCTGACCAGACAATGCGACAGACATGACATGATACATACCTCCATTAAGGTGTCTTGGCTGAGGATTTGAGAATCTGTTTGCCATGATCCATCAGTACTCTCAAATCTCAAACATTCAGAACATGCAACTTTTTATATCGGAGTGTAATTATATCCTGGTAAAATGGAATAAATGGAGAAGTACAGTATTGCTCTGAAAAAAAAAAAGATGTGCGTATAACACAACAAAAGGGAAAACGGTGTGCTTTGAAAGAATGGTGACTAACAAAAATAACAAGTGATTAAAGTTGACGCAGAAAAAGAGTGATAAGTTAACTTTCTCTGATTAAGGAATATTAAAAAGATATGAAAATATCCAGCGATTTTGTCACTTATTTTAGAGCAGGAACGAGTTAAGCTTTCAATAATCTTTGTCCTTTATTGAGTTAACTGATTCTTTGATTTAGTCAACTTTTTGCGGTTGTTAAGCGACAGCTACTTGACTTCCAAAACGTTAGAATCAATAGATTTCTGCTTCTACACTTTTACGGAACATGCAAGGAATAACTTTATAATTAACGTATGCAAAAGTAACTTACTGATAAGGAAGAATTTGACAATGGTTGATCTAACTATATACGAAAATATACCTTAATGTTATTCGCCAAAGTATGATAGTGACATTTTATGTGTTGGCGTACAATCTAGCTAGCTACAGTATCTAAAAGGAGGAAGATACGAATTCGACGCTCTCTAAAGCGTTATAGTTTCTTAGATGGCATCTCATATCTTTCGAACTTCCATATGGAGTTAGAATCTATTTCAGAGGCAGTACAACTGGTTTCTTCTTTGAAAAGTCCTTATGAAGTCCTTTCATCATCAATGCCTGTACCAAAGAGGAAAATCAAGAGAAAATAAGAAGACCAAAATAGCAAAAAAGGTCGTCACAGAAAGTAACCGCATAATAACTTGATGCCACTCTACTACCATGACGAGGTTGTTGAAGGTGACGAGCAGGCGTTTGCCCCTCAGAAGATCCTTGATGGTGAGATCGAACTCCTCGTCTAGGCCTAAAACAGACTCCAGGGCTTCTCGCTAGCAAAAAACCCAGCAGTTAATCATCCATTAGCCACGGGCAGAAGGTCAGAAATTTCAGGATGCTAATAAGCCCTTTGCAACAGTGTTAGACTGTGCACATGACATGAGCGAAGTTGCATTACTGAGCGACCACTGTGTGTGCTTAACGTCGCAGCGACGCTGGAAATGTCTATTTAAATTCAGGAATAACAGCAAAATGAGATTTATGTTCCATTTATTTTTGTTTATGTCTATCTTATTTATTCAGCAACTAAGAAACTGCACTGCCCCGTTGAAAGCAGACACAGGGATGACATCTTTAGCTTACATGCAAATCGATTTGTTTAGTGGCCAATTGAAAGCCGCAAAGTCTACTTCCACCACTTAGTGAGTTACTGACAACATAAACGGGGTTAGGTCATTAAATTCTGGATATTTAATAATTTTCGTAAGATGAGATGAGGTAGCTTTAGAAAGCAGAAAGGTGTGTTGTATGAGTATAATATATATATATATATATATAATATATATATATATATATATATATATATATATATATATATATATATATATATATATATATATATATATATTTATATATATATATATTCTTCTTTTAACATGCTTTTTATATATATATATATATATATATATATATATATATATATATATATATAAACTATGAAAACGTGCAATGAGAGGGAAAATGCCCATATAAATGAAACAAAAGGAGAACAAAGCACCGTTATATTTCGGGTAGTGTCTCCATCCAACGACGAGGGATAGAGTTTATCCGAAATATAACGGGGCTCCTTTCTCCCTTTGTTCAATATATGGAGGCTTTTTCTCTCTCATTTCATGTTTTTGCATTTGTTGAAAAGATTACACACACACACACACACACACACATATATATATATATAATGTATGTGTGTGTCTGGGTCTGTGCTATGTGTAAGTGGGTTCTCTACACTTTATTATCTGGAAGCCAAAAGACTGAAGGAAAGTATTTGAAGAACCTCAATGAAATGAGGAAAGAGAATGTTTTTAAAATCAGGGGATACTGAGGTAAAGAGAGCGTTCCAAAGCCTAGGAAATAATTTGTCAAGAATTACTAATGCTCCTGATTCCTGATTCCTGATTTCTGACTCTACACAGCCCTGGGCAGAAGATGCTGCTCGAAAGGTAATGTAAAGTTGTTTGAGTGAAATGCAGATTATAATGTTAAAATTTTCTTCGGGCTGAGAAAATCAATTTCAGAAACTCTACCTCAGATCTCAAGATATTTTCGGAAAGCAGACTAAAAAGGTCCGTATGTGAAACCTTGGAGAATCGCACCCACTTCAACATTGTTTTAAGATTTAAAATGGTAAAGTTCAGCGTCCGTTGCGTGGAACTGACAGGTAGGTCGGTTTCTGTCTCTCTTATCAAGAATTTCAAACGTAGCCTCTCTCAAACTTGTGAGATTTTACGTATGTAAAATATGTAGTACTCTGCAATGTCTTTCTTTAGTTTCATTTAATGCATCAAACTTTATATCAATGTTGGCGAAAGAATGCTTAGAATGAATTAAAAAAATATATTCACAAATAAATTGTAAACAAAGATTTGTACAAGAAAATGCTGAAAATGAAAAACTTTTATGGATACGAATATACTGTAGTAGGTTTAACGAAATTATAATCCCATAAGCAGTAACGGAAACAGCCTTTCATATTTCTACTTCAAAAGTTGCGTTATGTTAGCAAAATGCAAGTGACGGCGTCAAGTGTAGGTATCTTGTTTGAAAACAAAAGCAATTTTTGTAATAAATGCAGGTTTAACATTATTTTTTACTGCGCAATGTTATTCAAGGTTACCTGTGTCAGCGAAGAATTTCGTGAGAAGATTTTAACGTTGCCTAAACATTAACAAAGCATAATTGACATATCCTTCAACTGAGGTTAGTGGCATCACACGATCTTTATTTTGGCTGCCAGTCTGCAAGGTCTAGTTTTCACTGAAAACAAAAGGCCGACTTTGGAAAACCTTCCCTTCAACAAGTCTAAGGAGAAAATTCATGTGCTCCCTAAGAATTTTCATGATGATTTAAATTACGTGGGTTTACAGTAATGCAAGCTGAAGGGAGGCCACCAGTTGTACAGAAAACAGTGAATAAACGTATCTGTTTCGTTTCTTTACGTTCATAAGTTTAGATATTAAGGAAGCTTGTGGCCATTCCCTCCAAGATGAGACAATAGCAGCTTAATGCTACTTTTGGTATGACAATCCTGATTGTGCACATGAAGGGAACATTTTTTCGGACACTGGGGTGACAATACTGTAAATGAAAATAGAAAGCAAAAATTCTCCTATCGAACTCAACTAGTTTTGGCCTTTGGTTTGCGATAAAGAGAGTTTAGAGAATTTTCTATGATAATGTTTTGCGAAGCGAGAGTTTCTCAGGCCAGCTGTCCATCATCTTTTGACACTGAAATAAATGATACATTTATTTGAATCAATAGAAAGAAGACAGTTTTCTCCGGAGTACCTTTCTTCATTGTTATTTACTTCTCTTAAGCTGCTGTCGTCTTACTGTAGTTATTACAAGAAGCTTTGCCGTTAATCCTCATAAAAAAAAGGTGAGGACATCATTGAAGCCGTAAGGCTACGCCAGCACCAGAGGCACACTATATCATCCTTGGCTCAAAGAACAATTATGAAAATGTCTGAAGGCAAGTTCCCACATGAAGGTCTGCCCATATTGTATACTCCGCTTTCCCGACCTCAAGGGCTAACATGTGTCTTGGGCATTTCTAAGAAAGCAATGGGAATGGGAACACTAGAATTCTGGCGAGCCATGTTGTGGACTTTCAACAAGTGCACGTTCTTTTGAATTCCCAAAATACCTCAAGAGAAGTCATCGCTGGTAGTCAAAAACTGCTTTTGAGGTCAACATAAGCCTGTCTTGGCTATTGTCTCGATAAGTATATCTACCAGTATGCTTAAATTTGATTTAAACGAAATCAGGTGTTATTGATGGCCGACCAACAACCAATTCAAGCTTCAGAAAACAGCATTGGCTTCTTCCGCATCATAGTTTAAAGATTGCAGAACACTGCTCTTTAGAGCAATGAGCTGAAAATAAGTTTGTCAGAAATTCCAAAATGATCATTGTAATGGCAGACCTGAGTAAACAAGCCCATTTGCTTAGCAATAAAATGCTTTCAATTTGGATTGCCTTTATGAAAACTATCACCTTGAGAGATTGCAAAGAACATAAAGTGGTTCTAGTTCAGAAAAACCTCAAATGAAAGTTATGGAGGAGTTTTGAAAAAAATTATTGCAATTGTTTTCCACAAAATTCCTGTCACCAGCCACCGCTTAGATATCCATGCTCTTCTTGTTGTTTCTACCATTATGAAATACATGTAATGTTCGCTATCTTTGCTGCTATTCAAAAATAATTTGCACTGATGACCCTCCCGATGAACCAACCGAAATTTACTGGAACTTATGTTATCAGTATTCAACTCATTCGTTGCCATTATTTATAATTTAGACGATTTTGATGAATTGAAATGGAGCACGAGCTGAAATTTAAAGCTCATTCTCTACAGAATTTGGATTTTTGGTAAGAGAAAAAGATGTCTTTGAAGTGAACATATAAACGAATCTTAGAAAACAAGTAAACTTCGGTAAGTTAACGTATAGGTCATTATGTACAGCTAGTAAATGTCGATGTTTCCACTTCCTTGATCACAAGAACCGAATGAAACTTGCCACTGCCCACTGTACATGGACAAGTGCAACTCACTACCTCAAAATGCTTAGGAAACACCCACATTGGTATACTTAATTTATACTACAAGAATTATTGTCCGTTTAACTGCACCGTGCAAGGCTAACTTATTTACAATTTAAAATCCTTTCCTTGGATGCTATGACTTGATTTTTATTAGTTTATAATTTTCTTTAGGCAATCTGGCTATGGAGGTAAGGCTGAAGAATTTAATTTCCGGTAACGAGAGTAAAATCTGGGAGTGTGGCGATAATGAAAGGACAAACTCTTAAGGGCCCCATAGACGCTACGATCGCCGGATCCGGTCGTATGAACCGGAAGTAAACCTCACTGTCTATGGTGTTCTCCGACCAAAAGTGGGAGGAGTCCGTCGGCCTCTCCGACCAGCTCGCAACCTGCGGTTGTCAGGTTCGTGGCTTCCGTTTCAGCTCAAGTGGCCGGAAGCCTCCACGTCTATGGCGTGACCTCAAGATTTACTTCAGTTTCAACTAGACGCTGAAAGGGTAACATGGCAGCTACGTCGGCAGATGAGTTCTTGGAGGAGTTTATTGAACGTCGTAGGAAAGCGAAATGAGGCTTATGATAAATTAGTTTGGAAATAACAGGAGAAGGATGCAGTATATATATATATATATATATATATATATATATATATATATATATATATATATATATATATATTTATATTTATATATATATATATATATATATATATATATATATATATATATATATATATATATATATATATATATAAATACATATGGTTGGAGAAGGAAATGAATGATCTCACGCTTATTTATTTAGTGAATTGAAACTTTGCACTGGTGACTGGTTTAATCACCGGAGAATGGACGAGCAGACCGACATGGAATTCTTATATATGGTCTCCCCTCTTCTAGAAATAAAAAACACGCTTTTATAAGACAACCATCATCACTGTACCAGAGGTTGCTGGCCACACGTCGCTTCGGCGCCACTTGTCAAATTTTCTTGGGGCATGTAATCCCAGAGACATGCAAAGGAATTATTCAGTTATGTAACACGAGTTTACAAAGGTAAAAAGCAACTATGTTGCATACACAGCATCCTGCATAATCTAGTGGTATATACTGTAGTCTAGTATACAGCAGGTCTATGATCCGTTAAAGCAGAATAGGCCCTTAAACCTTCGTTTCTCTAGCCCAGTAAGAGTAAAATTTTCAACTGTTTTGTACACAAAACTTGTAATTTTTACAAGGAAAATTGAAATATTATTGAAAATATTATCATAAAATTTTATTTCATGCATGGAAAATAACAATGTAATTTAAACAATAGTATTTAATACACACACACACACACACACACACATATATATATATATATATATATATATATATATATATATATATATATATATATATATATATATATATATATATATATATACAGTATATATGTGTGTGTGTGTGTGTGTGTGTGTGTGTGTGTATACTACAACATACACACATATATATCATATATCTATTATATATGTATATATATATATATATATATATATATATATATATATATATATATATATATATATATATATATGTGTGTGTATATATATATATATATATATATATATATATATATATATATATATATATATATATATATATATATATATATATATATGTGTGTGTGTGTGTTCTTGTGTATGTATGTATTAGTACTAATGTTTAAATTACATTGTTATTTTCCATACATAAAATAAAAGTTTATGTTAATATTTTGAATAATACTTCAATTTTTCTTCCATAAATTAAAAATTTTGTGTACAAAAACTGAAAATTTTACTTTTCCTGGGCTACAGAAACGTAGGTTTAAGGGCCTATTCTGCTTTAACGGATCATAGACTACTGTATACTAGACTACAGTATATACCACTAGACTATGCAGGACGCTGTGTATGCAACATAGTTACTTTTTACCTTTGTAAACTCGTGTTGCATAACTTGGATAATTGCTTTACATGTCTCTGGGATTATATACCCCAAAGAACGACCTGTGGCAAGGAAGCGAAGTGTGTCCAGCGACATCTCTTATAGTGATACTGGCTGTCTCGTACAAGTGTGCTTTTTATTTCTGGAAGAGGGGAGACCATTTATAATAATTCCATGTCGGTCTGCTTGAACATTCTCGGGTAATTAAACCATTCACCAGGATAAAGTTTCAATTCATAACCAAACAATCGTGAGATAATTCATTTCTTTTCTTCAACCACAGTTTAATCCAGGTTCTCCTTTTTCGCTGGGGTTTTCCAAATTCTGCTGCAAGAGCGCAGTCTATAGCGTCATCACTGAGCGGAGCGACACGTCTTTACTCAATCAGGTTTCGGCAAACTGAAGTGAATCCGAACGCCTATGGGCACCGCGGATACCGGAATTAGAACGGAACCTGATCCGCCGGTCATATCGTCTATGGGGCCCTTATGATGAAGACTGCAGATCAAGGGATTTCATATTTCATGCAATCAGAGCTTGTTGCACCTATTGGTGTGGTTCGTGATTTAATTACAGTTTATTTATTATTAGATGATCATGTTAATTTCATCACTTATCTCTCTCACTGACACAGTTTCTTCAGTACCTCCACACCATAGCTTGGAAAAACTTGCTCACTAGTTCATCTGGTATATTTAGTGCCACTCTTACTAACGCGGACTACTTCAAGACTAAACATATGTGGCAAGCAGTCCAGGCAAGCACTCATTCTAAATTTAGTTATTAAAAACTTACCGACTACATCTTACCTCTTCATAGCGCGAAGGGTGTAAGATGACTCGCCATGCTGGGGGGGTCAAGTGGCCCTCATTTGCTGCCACAGCGGCGCAGAGCGCTGTGATGAAAGCCAAGCGATGGTTTGGATGCAGGGCGCGGCTGACGTGGTTGACGACCAGCTCAGTCACGCTCTCGACGAGGGAACTGATCCTCTGGTCAAAACTCAGTGCCTCTCCTCGTCCTCCGGAAGTGATGCACAAGCTGAAGAGCTAGATGGGTGATGAGAGGGACAAATGAGTTCCAGGAATTGTGGCTTTTACGAAATCTTTGTCTTGGCGTTGATCAGATGATCAATTTATCTTCTGTCTTTACGAATGAATAAAAACTCTTTATCCTTTGCTTTTTCTTGTTATAAATCAGAATATCCGTCTGTTACCTGCATGCAGTGTCTCTATGTGTAATGGTTTGCAGACATTAATTTCTTATAGATTTTGTAGCTTCGTTTACTTAAGGAGCAACCAACAACCTTCCTTTCCATTGATTTTCCGGAACTTCACAGAACCCTTACGTGTAGAAAATGCTGGAACGAGAAGATGTAGCTGGGGTCAAGCCTCTTTAGGGCCGTGGAGGTAGAAAAAAGAAGCCTTCCCCTGGTGGCCACGGGGCGATATTTGTCTCTGACATTCCCAATCTTCTGTAAGGTACGTTGGCATTCCCCAAGGCGGGTGCGGAACTCTGCGGAGGTCGACTGTAAAGAGGAAACGGAACTGTAGAAACACAAAATTCTGACGTTTGATCGGTCAGTAAGTTGAAAATTATGTTGCCACCTTTGTGGTAAGGAGCCATTTACTGAGCAAGACGTTTTGAAGCTGAAAGTCTAATTACAAAAAGGAATTTTAAAACAAAACTGGAGGTTGCTAAAACTAGATATTAACTGTAAATTGAAGAAAACAAAAATTATTTTTAACACTTTAAAATATTTACATACATACATACAGAGAGAGAGAGAGAGAGAGAGAGAGAGAGAGAGAGAGAGAGAGAGAGAGAGGGAGAACTACATGTAACAATGAATAACCTTATGAACAACATGGCTGAAGCAGCCATACTGAATTTGCTATGTGAAGCAACCATATTGAATTTGCTATGTAATGGTCAATTCCGCATCCACATATTTCTGTTTAGCGTTACATATTAATAATATTCATATCAGTTTTGGGGAAGAGCTCATGTGTAAAACAAGTGCTAAACTCTACCTTAGCTTCGTAGAAAGCTGCCAGAAGTTCTTCATTGTCCAAGAGGGAGGTGGAAGTTTGGGTAAGTTTCTTGAGGATTGTGTCATCGACTGCATCAAGAGATTTCTGGTCTCGGGTAATGCTGGCCGTCAGGTTACTCTGCTGGTCAAAGAGGTCACTTCTCTCCATTTTCAAGACATCGCTGTGAGAGAACGAATAGGCAACTGGTACAAGGAAAATGTTTTCATCTCACTAAGCTGTAGCGATAATTATTGCGTTGGATTTTTACTCATTGTAACTTCAAGAAGAGATAATTATTAAAATTAAAATTTTTTTCGTAACTTATCATAGTCATACTTAAGTAGTCGTTCTTCGAGAACCAGTGGAGGGAGGGCGAATGAGACTCTTGTGACGTAAACGCACAGTTCTTGCGGAAGCACAGGCGCCGAGTCGCCCGTCACCAGCACGATCTTCACTTCTAGGACTCCACCGTCGGCGCCCTGGACCAAAATTTACACCTACACAAGATTTGTGCCTTGACACTGAATTATGTTGCTTGTGCTTAGAATTCCTTGCTTCACAAGTGCTCCTTTTAGTTAATGACCAGCACTGTAAAATATGTTAGTATGCTGAATATATTCTTATATCACTAGTAAATAAAAAAAATCACTTGCATCAGATTTATGACAGAAGTATCAAACCTGGATAGCTTGAGGAATCTGAAGAATTTTCCTGAGGTTATAGGTGAGATGAGTGGGTGTTTGCAAGATGAGAATTGGCTTCTGGGCGTGGGCGGCCGCCACCACTTTCGGAACTACACCTTCATCACCTGCGTGGAGTACTTGTAATCCTCCTGATTCCTCATAAAGCTTTGTTAGCCATCGGGTGCACTGAAAAGTACATTGTATATATTATATATATATATATATATATATATATATATATATATATATATATATATATATATATAATCAGATTAACTGGCTTCCCTAAAAGGGGGTGCCTCCAAAGAAAAAACAGCACTTCAGTCAATACCACATTCGTTTTACAGCCGCTAGAAATCAGAAAATGATTAAAACACTAATACACACACAAACACAAACACACACACACACACACACACACACACACACACACACACACATATATATATATATATATATATATATATATATATATATATATATATATATACTGTATATATATATGCTACACAAAATGCAACGTGTGTTGTATAAACTGCTTTGGGTGCGTGACGCCGCGACTGATGAATGCCATCTCTTGCCGAATGCTTTTGTTCTTTGCGATAATTCTCTTTGATCGGTCTACGTAAGGTTAATTTTTATGCTACACACATTTTGTTTTTATTTCAAAGCTAAATAGTTGTAATTCATCAGGGTACGTTAAAAAATATAAAATGAAAACTGAGGCCAAAGTGATGAGCTGAAGTTACATGAACACTAAGAGCTCTATATTTTTCAGTAAAAATTATTCACCATAAAGAAAATGAAAAAAGATACATGTATATATATATATATATATATATATATATATATATATATATATATATATATATATATATATATATAATATTTTGACCTTGCAAAATAATGATAAATTACCTTTTCAATGTTACTTAGTTTATTTCTTGTTTGCCAGACACTGGCGAGCCACTCACATTACTGTCACTTTTGACAGTAGATATTAAGAATAATTTTAATTTGATATACTGGTAATTATTATTTTAATTAAGTTCAAGATGCTAGACAAAGGATATTTTCGCCAATACTTATTTTTTTACCTGCATTCTACAAGTACATTGCAAATTATTTTCATTTTATGTTGCTCTTATTTTTGCGGCGTGGGTGGTCTAGCACACAGTAATACAGGTTTTGATCATTTGTTATATTACTACATTGTTGACATATAATGTACGTGGACGTACTTTTAGCTTGGAACACCGTTACACCTCATCCCAGGTCAGATGGACCCCTAAGAAATGCTGATTCCTCTGAGAAAGGAAATGTTTGCTCACTGTTAGAGGTGTCTGTTCCTTTGCGCTCAATCAGGTCCTTTAGGGTTTAAGGACAGGAAAAAATAGCAACTGGTAGCTCTAAATGGGGTAAAAATCAGCAAATGACCTGGAGGCTAATGGTTTGCATCTCCATGTAATGTTGTTGCAAGAAGCAAAAAGTGAGAAATTTAACCCTTTATTTCTGAATATATATGATGTATGCAATGCACATGCGAAGAAAAATATGTGCTATTACTGTACATAAAGCTAGCGTTATGTCAGCGCCACTAGTATAGCCTATGTATGGATGAAGTTTTGTGTGTGTGTATCCATCACGATAATTTTATAACTGAACCAAAACTAGAACGAAACATATGCAAGAAAAGCGGTTGAACCGCAGTATGTTATTTTGGTGTAAATGTGATAACAGAACACACATACGACTGAAACAGAAGTGAATGTGAATTCTGGCGTCTTTATTTCCAGCAAGCAGCAGCGCAATGTTGCCAGATCTACGGATCAATCTGAAATCTACAGATTGTTTAGCATGTTTCAGAGTTTTAGATTTTTCCTCTAAAATAGGTGAAATCTACAGATTTTTACCATTCTCGTCTCTAATTCCTAAACTTGAGCTGCGAAATTATAAAATATCTTTTAAATAGTTGAAAATTATGGTACCCTAGAGTAATTTGCTCTCAAGCGAACATAATTCCAGACCTAAATGTAAACTTCTTAGGAGTGCAGTTGATATTTCAGGAAGAGCAGCAGGCTACTTTACTATTTATGCTTCGGTTCTGTTCGTGGTTGTGGCCAGAATGAACAGTACAGTGCATTGACACTTTATATTACGAATGCTGTTCTGGGTGACAAGCTTACAAGTCTGGAATCTATTTCGTAGAGACTATGCAACGATATAACCAAATCATATATCATTTATAGATTTTGTTTTGCCAGTTTTCAATAACTTAAACAAATAACTCGTATCTGGGTCACATTGCAGTAGATAAGCATTTTACAGATTCCTACTTCTTCAGCTCGTAAAACAATTTTGGAATGCCATCTCAGAAAGGCTTGTGTTCATTAGACAGCACTAAAGGAAATAAACTCATGGGAACCTTGAGGTTTCAAACCTTTGGGGGAAATATATCTTGATATCAAAGAAATGAAGCTCCACATGACACACAAAAATTAAAGTGATTTAGCTAAACAGATAAGAATTTTTTTATGAAAGCCACCTCTCATATTTACAAAAGATTTCCTTTTGAATCAGATGTAACTGAATAAAGAATTATCTTCCTTAATTCATCTGGTGTCTTCTGTTAGCTATGAAGTAAAGTCGAGGCTACTTAGTAGCCTAATTTCCTTTGAAAGACTTGGTGTTTACCCTGATATGACACCATAACTATTCCGGAGTAAAGTAGCATTCAGTTAGGCAAATGCACAATATATTTGACTCCAAGATTTTTCAACATTTGCTTCGCTTACCCAACTAAAATTTTATAGCTGAAATAACTGGCCCTTCTATAAACCGGAAAAAAATAATTAAAGAAATAGGTTACCTACTGAAACACGCCAGGTTTGTTCCTTACAAAACAAATGGTAAGAAATACATCATGTTTTGAGAATATTATAGCAAACGA
>NC_089782.1:6146568-6166568 GCF_040412425.1 Macrobrachium rosenbergii
GATGTTCTCATTCTTTTTAATCTGACAGAGATAAAGGCATTTTCATAGGTCTGTGTTTTTCCTTTGGTTTGTGATTAATACTTTTGATGGAGGAGAGATTTTTGATAACACGTTTTAAATCTTTGGTTGGTGTTTAATGAATAGGCCTATCTTTGATGAAGGGGAGATTCCATTAGGCTTGCTTTTTTTTCCTTTATTGAAGTCCAGTGAATACCAGTGACGGAGAGGGAGGCTTCAATGATGCATGCATTCTTTCCCCATTGTTGAGTACTTAAAGAATAAATGTGATATGAGGGTATTTTATTTACATCGGCCTAATCATCGATTTCCTCTTTTTGTATAACAGTGGAGTTCACAACCGTGTAATATAGAATTGGAACGGTTACAAAACCCATAAATAAACATCTTGTGTTTATATTCCACATTACTGGAATGGTAAGGCATTGTCTTCAATTTCTTGCTCTCAAAATGAATCTGGAATTTGACACCTGTCTTGGCAGAAAAGAGAGGCTGTTCAGAGTAACAAGTGAATTGATCAGCTCCATCCCCCTCCCACATATTCCTGACTACTCACGCCGACATCCCTTAAACGCGGTAACTTACTTGCCCGTTTGATGATCCCGGTTATTTTAAAAATTCACCTTGCTGACATTTGATGCCTCAAACTGTATATATGTGTTTATAGAACATTTTCTGCCCAGAATGACTTTTTCTTTCATTTCATTTATATATAAAAAATATTTGAGTAAACTATATATATAAACAAGTATAGGCTATATATAATATATACATATATATATATATATATATATATATATATATATATAATATATATATATATATATATATATATATATATATATATATATATATATATATATATATATATATATATATGGCCTAGATATATAGAATATTATATGATTTTGAGAGGTTTTTTTCTTTCTTGCAGATGATGTGTGTTATGTATTCTGATGTAATTTTTCTCTCAGCTGTTTCATATGTTGTGAGATATAATGAGGTGGCTTTGTAATACATGTATTTGTTTCGTGGGAGATAAATGGTAGAGAGAGAAATATTTTGGAACCATTATCAGATAACCACATCCTGTGTTGACACAGCTGCATGGGACCAAAGGGAAGGTGTATTGGAAGGGCCACTTTGCCTATCTTTGACAAGTGACAGTTCTCGGTCTGAGTCCTTATTACATGATTATCATGTGTGTGTGTTCTGTAATTATTATTTTTCTCTATGCCTTATTATGTATTCCATAATCTGAATAGAAGGATAAGGGAGGGGAGATAAGGTCTGGCATGTTGACAGGGCTCTTAGCCAAAGTGCTGGCAAGATTATTTCTGTTTACCCAGGTGGTTAACTAAGAACAGGAAGTGTCAGTCATTCGAGACAGGCACCCATACCCTTTTCCAAGTTTATGTATACCCTGTGTGTATGTTTCATGTATATACTGTGTTTATACCCTATGAGTATACTTTGTGTACTCTGTATTCTAGGTGTTCTAAAATGCAGAATGAAGGGGCTCAGGTTGTTCTAAGATTTGAAGTGACTAATTGGCAACTTAGTTTGAGGATAAAAACAGGATTACTGGAGTAACAGAGTTAGTCTGCTAAGAGGTCTCAAAGACACAGGAAGTCTCTCTCTCTCTCTCTCTCTCTCTCTCTCTCTCTCTCTCTCTCTCTCTCTCTCTCTCTCTCTCTCTCTCTCTCTGTCAATTCACATAGAAGGGTATAAATTGGTTGCTCTCCTGAAATATGTAAGTTTTGTAAAACTCTCCCATGAAGTGTAATATTTTGTGTATGATTTCAAAATATTTGTGTTCTTCAACCATTGTGTTTATATATTACAAAAGGAGTAAGGTAATTTGCTTATTTGCTTGTATTTTAATTACGTTGAAAACTGAAGTGTTGCCGTTGAGGAAGTTGTAGAGAGATGTGAATTTAGCCTTTTTAAAAAGTGAAGGTAATCTTTTGAGAGATTGATACAACCTTTAATCATATTTTGTCTTAGTGAAATTGCTGTTGGTATATTTCCATTTTTTCCATATTTCGTTCTTATATGTCTGTGTTTTCATATTACTCTCACAAGATTGTGTTTATAATTTCATAGTGTTACCCAAAGTTTTGTGTTGGTGATTACTTAGCGTTTTGTTGGTGTTAACTTGCACGAGGGCCCAAAAGCAACCAAGAAGTTTATTTTCTTTTCCACAGTGCCACTAATCTGAGGCACTGTCACAAACTGAATAGCTTACCTATCTCTTTCTACTTACTTTCCCTTTTTCTCCTACTTATAAGTTACACTCTGCTTGGGGCAGAGTGCATTTTCCTCTTAAATACAATTAGCAGACTCAGGTCAAGTGTTAATTCCTAGGAACGCAGTGGCACCATAGTGCCATCAGAGAAAAAAAAAGGAACACAGAAGAAAAAAAGTCCTCTTGTGACATAAGCTACACCTGTACCTAGAGATACAAAGTGCCATCAGTGTGACCTTTACATGGCACACTCAACCACAGTGCCACCTTATTAAAAAGGTGCCACACCACTGAAGTGTCACCCAAATCTGAGGGACACTTCCTCCCTGCCCAAGTACATCCAGTCAACCCAGATAGATGCCCTTACCTACCAGACCATGGCGACAGACAATCACAGAGCCTTCATGGATGTGGGGAAGGAGGCAGGTCTCATGCAATCCAACCTCACCACGTGGGTCAAGGAACAGCTGGATGACTTGGCCAAGCAAGAGAAGGAGAAAGACTGGAACAGCAGAATTATGAAGCCGAACAGAAGAGGTATGAAGAGGAACAGAGGCGGCTGGAAGATGAAAGAGAAGAACGGAGGAGACAGCATGAATTAGCCTTCAAGGAGAGTGAGCTAGCTCTCAAAGAAAAGGAGCTTGAGCTGGAGAAGGCTCGAAAGGAAAATGCTGAAACTATGGCAATCCAACAAGCCTACAACCCCACGCCTGAATAGAGGCGGCTGGAAGATGAAAAAAAGAACGGAGGAGACATTATGAATTAGCCTTGAAGGAGAGTGAGCTAGCTCTCAAAGAAAAGGAGCTCGAGCTGGAGAAGGCTCGAAAGGAAAATGCTGAAGCTATGGCGATCCAACAAGCCTACAACCCCACACCTGCTGCACCAAATGCTCCAATCTCGAGCATTAATTCCCTTGTTCCCAAGTGGACTCTGAGGAAGAGCCAGAAGCATGGTTGGAGGAAATAGAGGCGCTCTTTGACAACTACAACACCACGGAAACAGAGAGGGCCTTAATGCTGGCCAAGCACATGGAAGGAAAAGTTAAGGCAGCCCTTCGCTCACTGGAGAAGTCAGAGGCGACATGGTCCAAGTGCATAGGGTCATAATGAAGGCCTACGAAATAACCCCTGGAGAAATGGAGACAGCGGTTCCAAGGTCTTGCCAAGGAAGTCAGCTGGTCCTGGACTGAATGGGCCTGTCACAAGACCCAGTCTGGTACCCGCTGGTTTGACTCCTTGTCGTGCACTATGTTCAAGGACCTTTTCAATCGGAACGTGCTGGAGGATCTTTACCAATGCGTGACTGGGCCCCTTGCTATGTATCTCAATGATAAGCAGCCCACCACCCTTATGGAAGCCTACCGTAAGGCTGATTCATGGGGAACCTACAGTCAGTCCCACAGCACCTCTCAGTGGTGCATAGTGCCACCTGGGTACCTCTCAGGCTCAACTTGCCTGAAGAACGGACTGCCTAGCAAGCCTACGTGCACCCACTGTAAGAAGTTGGGGCACACAGAAGCCGAATGCCGCTCTAAGCTAGGCACTAGTAAGCAGCCTTCTACTAACAATCAGAACTCCTCTCCCTCTACATCCACTCAACCCTCTCCACCAACAGTCACTGCAGGTCACCGAGCCCCCACAAAGGGCCCGTGCCAATCCTGTAGTGCTGCTGGCCACTATAGTGCTGGACATCCGGCCTGTCCAAATCATGTCTCCACCACCAAGTTCATCAACCTAATTAGCACTTAATTCTCCGCGGCCGGGCCACAGAAGATACTTCACCCCGAGAGACTGGAGACCCAGTTCATCTCGGTGGAGCCCCTTAAGTGCTCCATCCTGCCCGTGGCCCTTCCGGTCACGGTAGATAACGCGGCAGACGTTAGCCTAATTTCCAGGGCCCAAGTGCCAGCCAGTGCCACGGTTGACGAGCAAACCTGGTGGGAGATGAAATGGATAGAGGGCCACACCACAACCATTCCCAGAGTCAAGCTCCAGGTCACGACACCTTGGGGCACGCTACCCCACTGCCTTGGCATGGTGGGTGGAATTTAGCCCGGAGTGGATTTCCTGTTGGGTCGGGACCTCCTCTGGGGAAGCCCTTTCCCAACGCCACTTCACAGCCAAGTTACCTCCTCCATGGAGGCCCAGATTGTAGGATCACCCTATCCAGGCACAGCCACTTTGACTGGTGTGCCACCCTAAGAAGAAAAACCACCTTCTGCCCACTGAAGTGGTCAGCGGAAGGGGCACACACAAAACATTTCTCGGCCTAGTCCTCTCTCTGTAGGTCCCGTTGCTAGGTAACCAATTGGTTCTTAGCCACGTAAAATAAGTCTAATCCTTCGGGCCAGCCCAGTGGTCTGGTTAAACTATGATATATTTAACTTTTTCTCTCCTTAAAAGGATGGCCAGCAGCGAGGTCCTCCCCCTCCCGAAAGGGACATGCAGGAGAAGCAGTACAGCTGTAGGACATGCAAGAGGACAGGCCACTCCACTAACCCAGCGGACGCTCCCGACCAAGACTCTCTGAGAGGCTCTGACCTCCAGCTGGGGCAGGAATCTCTGTCTCAGCCCAACTCAAGCCATCCATGAGGTATTTGCACCTCTGGACCCCTTGTCAGGCATGCCTGACCCTCAGTCGCTGCCAGTGCCACTTGCGAGCGCTGAGCAGTGCCACGCTGCGTCCCTCTTGGACGTTGAGCCACCGCTCGACAAGGACCCTGTGTCAGATCCAGATCATGAGGTGGATCCTCCTCCTGGGAGATCAGGACCCCTCATGGCACTAATCATAGCAACCGGTGAGCCTCCGGCATCCGACACATCTTCCTCACCAAATCCGTCACCAGAGGATGAACCCCTGTTGGATCAATCTGCTACACCTCTTGGAGACCAGGAACTGGCCTCCCCGGATGCAGAGGTCGAGACCGCTCTTGCTGCCGTTGTCACAGCAGCTGGAGTCGGGAGCCCTCCTGTAGCCTCGGAGGTTACCCCTGACCTTGTGCCCTCCATCCCTTCTGGCCTTTCCCCAGAGTCGGTGCCCACCTTACCTCCTAGGTCTGACAGATAGGCCTTGGAGGAACCAAAAGAAGAAGAAGAAGGGGCTGAAGAGAGCCAAGTAGTTGCCAGAGCTATGAGCTCATTCTGGCACTCGTGCCCTATTGGCACAGTGCCTTTCCATCTTAGAGTGATCCTGGTCCTGCCCAGAGGAAGTAGCCAGTGTGATCTCTATCATACTACAGCCTAGACCAGATTGAGTACATACATCGTAGCAGTAACCATGTCACTTACACCTTACATCGAACCACAGTAACCATGCAAGTACATTGTAATTGAAAAACCAGCCATCCTAACTATTTTGAAGAGAGCCACTGAGCTCATGACACACATGGCCTTGTACCTCAGTGAGGCAAGCATTTATCATATGATGCAAACCTCATGTACAGAACAGTAATTATAAATTGTAGTGTAAGACGTTGTATACGTGTAACATTGTAACTTAGCTAGTTCATGGTCCTTTACATTGGGGCTATGACCCTGTTCTAATAGGTTAGGTCATAGGAGATACCATTGAATGTACCATTTGGCTAGGTCTGAACATCACGATTATAAGAGATAGCACATAATAACTGTAAGCACCTTTAGGTAGTGTTAGGAGTCTGTAAAAGTAAGTGATTAAAAGCTCGTATCCCTTTCTAAGGTCAGGTAGATCCTTAGCTAGTTAGATTACAAGAGACAAATCTGTTCAGGGGAAAAGAGTAAAGTCATTGAGGTGAACAGCTTGCTTAGTACAGACCTTCACGCCCGAAAGGGAGTGAAGGCCGTTTTAAAGGGGGGAGCTCTTATAAATATTATGCTATTCGACCTCTCTCCTTTAACCCTTTAACGCTGACTGTACGTATTTTACGTCGACAAAAGTTGTCTGTCGGGTGCCAAGTGGACGTAAAATACGTCGACTACAAAAAGTGTTTTTAAATATTCGCGGAAAAATACTTCTAGGCCTCGTTTGCAAAAAATTTTAAATCTCGCCTTGAGGGTTGCTGGGAGTTCACGGATCACGCTGTTGTTTTGTTTACAAGCATGACCCAGCTGCGCATGCGCGAATTTCTTTCTTATCCCAAAAGAAAGCATCAGCTAACTCTGCTGAAAATCTCAGAAATTCTTTAGTCACTTTGTCGTAATTTTTGCACCGTTTTCTATTAGCCTTTACATAAAGTTTTATATATGAAAATGTGCGCAATTTCATGTAAAATACAACAAAAAATAACTCATGGTTGTAGCTTTTATCAATTTTGACATTTTCATATAAATCATGATGTGCCAAAATTTCAACCTTCAGTCAACTTTGACTCGACCGAAATGGTTGAAAAATGCAATTGTATGCTAAAACTCTTAAATTATAGTAATATTCAATCATTTACCGTCATTTTGCAACAAACGAGAAGTCTCTAGCACAATATTTCGATTTATGGTGAATTTTTGAAAAAACTTTTTCCTTACGTCCGCGCTAACTCTGCTGAAAATCTTGTAAGAGCCTGATGCCGTCTCTTCCAAACACGTGTGTGTTCGTCGTCCACCGGAGTGGATAAGACAACAAGAGCATCTCGTTTTCTTTCTCTAAAGGAACGCGATTTCAACCATGCAATATTACCATCTGTTTCTCCCTAACCATTGTTGTCTTGTTGTATGTACAATCACCACTACTTGCATTGCCATGTAAGCATTCTAATCATGTACTCATAATGTTTCAGCGAATCTTCTGTATCAAACTGTGTGTATGTTTCTGTTTGTGAAGACGCCAAACGTCTCGCCACTCCGACGGACGACGAACACACAGTGTTTGGAAGAGACGGCGTCAGGCTCATACAATCTCAGAAATTCTTTAGTCACTTTGTCGCAATTTTTGCACAGTTTTATATTAGCCGTTACATAAAGTTTTATATATGAAAATGTGCGCAATTTCATTTAGAATGCAACAAAAAATAACTCAAGGTTGTAGCTTTTATCAATTTTTATATATTTTTATATAAATCACGATAAGTGCCAAAATTTCAACCTCTGGTCAACATTGACTCGACCGAAATGGTCAAAAAATGCAATTGTAAGCTAAAACTCTTACATTCTAGTAATATTCAATCATTTACCTTCATTTTGCAATAAACGAGAAGTCTCTAGCACAATATTTCAATTTATGGTGTATTTTTGAAAAAACTTTTTCCTTACGTCCGCGCACGCTAACTGCTGAAAATCTCAGAAATTCTTTAGTCACTTTGTCGTAGTTTTTGCACCGTTTTATATTAGGTGTTACATAAAGTTTTATATGTGAAAATGTGCGCAATTTCATGTACAATACAAAAAAAATAACTCCTGGTTGTAGCTTTTATCAATTTTGACATATTTTCATATAAATCACAAGTGCCAAAATTTCAACCTTTCTCAAATTTGACTCGACCGAAATGGTCGAAAAATGCAATTTTAAGCTAAAACTCTCACATTCTAGTAACATTCAATCATTTATCTTCATTTTGCAACAAACGGGAAGTCTCTAGCACAATATTTCGATTTATGGTGAATTTTTGAAAAAAACTTTTTCCTTACCTCCGCGCGCGCTAACTCTGCTGAAAATCTCAGAATTTCTTTAGTCACCTTGTCGTAATTTTCGCATCGTTTTCTATTAGGCGTTACATAAAGTCTTATACATGAAAATGTGTGCAATTTCATGAAGAATACAACAAAAAATAATGCATGGTTGTAGCTTTTATCAGTTATGAAATATTCTCATATAAATCACGATAAATATGAAAAAATTCGACCTTTGGTCAACTTTAACTCGACCGAAATGGTCGAAAACTGCAATTTTAAGCTAAAAACCTTACATTCTAGTAATATTCAATCAATTACCTTCATTTTGCAACAAGCGGGAAATCTCTAGCACAATATTTCGATTTATGGTTAACTTTTGAAAAAATTTTTAAAATTTTTTATCATTCTATTTTCTTTTGTGCTTTACGTTTTACAATTCAAAATCATCATTTTGTGAAAAAAATAATATTTTCTCGTTTTGTGTTGCAATTTTGATCGAAATTTTTTTTTTTACAATTTGTTATATTTACCAAAATCATTGCATATTAAAGTGCAATGGCAAAAAATAGCCAAAATGAACTCTTAAAAAAATAACTCACTTTTTCTTAGCTTTAACCGATTTGCTCACAGCGCGATTTGTAATACAATTATATATGAAATTTTTTTTTCACGCTGTCATATATTCCAGTATTTATATATGATAATGATATTTTTTCATTTCTGATGGTTGCATACTAAACTTCAGGCAATGACAAGAAAGGAGCGAAAAATGAACTCTTAATCTTAAAAACTTCAGCGTGCTGTGATTTTTTGAAAAAAACTTTTCTTCTTCTTCAGCGCTAACACCCGAACCCCGCCAGCATACGGCAGACACTTTTGTAAATAGAGGCTCGACGTTTAAGGATTAAGTTGTTTTTCTGTCTTTTGGGGTAACTGTTAGTCTTAATTGATGGGATTACGTGGGTCTTTGGTATAGCAAGGCTGCATTAATCACAGTAATTAATAATTAAATATCATCCACCAAATGATATATATATATATATATATATATATATTATATATATATATATATATATATATATATATATATATATATATATATATATATATATTATATATATATATTATATATAATATATATATATATATATATATATATATATATATATATATATATATATATATATATATATATATATATATATATATATATATATATATATATATATATATTGTCATGATATGTTCTAAGTACCTGGTTATTACACAACTAATCACAGAATTCAAAAATTTACCTCACTTCAGCCAGATACCTGAACTCTCATAACAATAAAAATTGTGACTGAGTACTCTAAAGGTAACAGTGATCCCTTAAAAAGCTTATTAATGATGTGAAAAATCAAACTAAGTTTATCAAAACAAATGTGAGGTATCAATAATTAAACAAGAAATATACCAGAGTAAAATGGCATCACTCCAATAAAAAAACCGTAACTGTTTACCTGGTCTTAATTCACTTCAGCAAAACTAAAGGAACAAAACATGTTTATCACTTTGCCTTATGTACACATTTATTCCTATTCACTCATGGTCAGTAAATGAAACACTGTTTTTAAAAATTTCAAATGCAAAAATTTATTTTTAAATTCAAAATTTATAATTAGATTTCACAATCTGAAGAAATTTACTAATACTTAAAAGCAAGACAAAATTTAATTAACTCTTGAATTAAATTATTAAACAAAACTAAATCACAAAACTTTAATTTATCAAGAAATTAAGTTAAGCAAAATTTAAACTATTAAGAATTACTCAAGATTTTAAAAGAAAATCTTAGTGAATGAAAATTAAATCATATGCAATGTTAAATTATTAAGAAATATTTAAAATGCTAAGTAAATAAATTTAAATTACCAATATATAAAATGTGAAAAATCAAGAAATTGCAAACACAAGAACACAAAAATACACAAAAGATTCACCAGTAATAATTTCACTAAGGCAAAATTTCCCTAACATACCTTATTATGCCATGGTAATAATAAGTAAAATTCACTTTACTTTACACAAGCTTGTGAAAACTTTTGCAAAATCACAGCTGATTTAAATTCACAAAACACTTTTTTAGTAAGGTGCCGTTACCAATTTTCCTACAGTCAGATTTCAAAAGCTAAGATTAATACCAGTGACCACTAATACTTTACGTTAATAATTTCTCTCTTTTGAAGAAAGAGAGAGAGAGAGACAGAAAGAAAGAGAGAGAGAGAGGGAACCAACACTAACGGTCTATGAAATCAGAATGAGCAAACTTTAGGATTCCAGTGGGAAATGAAACAATCAGACGACATCAGAACAATACATGATCAGAGTAGCGGAATCCTACAAAACATGACTTGATCGATCGAGATATGTGCATTTACTCTCAAAAAGGCATTTGTGACTTGAACAAAAAATCTTATGGGATGAAACTCTTAACGAAATCTCAACACGATCAAAACAGATGGCAGCTGGCAGCCATAAATGGCACTTTCAAAACAAGACAAAGAACCAGATTTGGTTTTCAGAACAGTACATGAAACACTGCAAAATCATTCGTCTTTTTACATATGAGACAAAACCTCACACAACTCGATTGCCATTCCCTCGTTCGCTAACTCGGTATTTCTCACAACAACAACTGAACCAAAACACGACATACGAAATCATGAGTACAGAACACTTGTTGATAGGGGACAAAATGCGTGATCACATACATTACTATTAAAATGTATTTTACCAATTTTAAATTACGCTGTTAAGTTACCCAAATCATCAACTCTTTTGAGATCTGACATTACACTACATATGATACTTCAACAATTATCATCATTACACATAATACATGATAGATAGAAGAGTAAATAATCAAAACTATAGGATGATGTACATTACAAGGCAGTATCATGAAATTCCTCCCCCTAGAAGATTAATTATTCCAGATTTGAATCCAACGATTCACAATGGGATAAATAATCTGCTATGACATTATCTTTTACATTATGCAGTTGCAGGCATAAAGACCACCTGATCAGTCTTTGATTGTTCTTTTTCATCTTATTGATGAATGAGATAGGGTTGTGGTCAGACAACACTAAAATTTCTTCATTCCTAGTTTGGTTCACATACACTTCAAACTTTTTCAGTGCTGTGATTAATGCTAACATTTCTTTTTCGATTGATCACAATGTCATCAAGGTATACACCAACTCCTATGGATCCTAGCAATTGACCCATCACTCGTTGGAATGTTGCAGGTGCATTCATCAGACCAAACAGGCAAAACAGTGTATTGATACAGTCCAAAAGGAGTAATGAAAGCTGACAGCAACTTAGCATTCTCATCTAAGGGAATTTGATAATATCCTTCCAACAAGTCTATCTTGGAAACAAATTTGGCTTGCCCAATATTATCAGGTAATTGATCAATAAGAGGCAAGGGATAACTGTCAGCCACACTGATGGAATTCAGTTTCCTATAATCAGTACACATCCTAAATGAGCCAAGGAGAACTATAATGATTTGAACTGGGTTCTGCTAATCCATGCTGCAACAAATATTCAACTTATTTCTTCAAAATATCTCGATGAAAAGGTGATAAGTGATATGCTCTCTGTTTAAAAGGTTTTCCATCTTCTCTGATCTTTATCTCATTCTTTGTCAGATTGGTATGCCTAGGTACATCTGCAAAAATTTCAGGGAAACTTCGAATCCCCTCACTTAATTCACTACTTTGCTCAACACTCAGATGTTTTAGTTTATCTTCCAAATTTTCCAATATTGAAGAATTGTTGTTCTTGCTTTCAGCTCCCAATTTGTAGCCATCATCGTCCTCTGTAGATGAAGTTATGTGTTATTGACACTGTTTCAGTTGTATTCTCTCAGAAGTAAGGTTTCAACAGATGCACGTATAACTTCCTCTATCGTTTCCTTCTTCCTGGTGTTTCAATCAAATAAGTTCAGTCACTTAACTTCTCTATTATCTTATAAGGACCTTGAAACTTATTGGTAATGGGAAATCTTTTCACTGGTAAAAACACTAGAACTTGCTATCCTACACTAAAACTACTTAGCTTAGCTTTAGCATCATATCTCCTTTTCATTTTCTCTTGACTTATTTTCAGATTTTCTAAAGAGAATTTTCTAATTTCTCTTAACCTTTTCCTCAAGTTCTTCACATATTCTTGGATTTCATCTTTGATTTTCTTCCCAGTTCTCAGCAAGAATTGTCAATGGACCTATCACGTCTCGACCAAAAATCATTTCATTTGGTGAACATCCCATACTTTCTTGATAAGCATTCCTAACTTCAAACAACATCAAGGGTAAACCAGCATCCCATTCTCTTCCTGATTCATAACAGTATTTTGTTAACATACTTTTCAATGTCTGGTGGAACCTTTCCAAGGCACCTTGAGTCTCTGAATGATAAGCATTTGATAACTGTTGGTTCATTCCTAACAAGTTCATCACATCCTGGAACAGTTTTAAGTAAAGTTCATTCCTCCTCTTTGCACAATTTCTGGTAATCCAAACTTGGAGAAAAACTCCTCCAACTTCTCAGCAATTACCTTCGCACTTATACTTCTTACAGGAATCACCTCAGGACACCTTGTCACTGGACACATTAATGTTAACAGATATTCATTTCCTTTCTTTGTTTTCGGAAGCGGCCCAGCCACATCTATATTCACCTTGCTAAAGGGTTCTCCTCTTAACTTCTGTGGGTTGTAGGGAGGTTTTCTGAATGGTTTCATTCAGTTTTCCAGCTATCTGGCGTGTGTGACACTCTCTACAAAACCTGCTAACATCCTTGTGAAGTCCAGGCCAGAAAAATACTTCATAATCTTCTCAACAGTCTTCCTGATTCCCATATGTCCAGACTCGTGCGCTACTGCTACCACTTGCTTCCTCAATGGATATGGAATAAAAATTTGATGATATTCACCCAACTCAGCATTTCCTGGTATATCTTCAGGTCGATGCTTCCTCATTAGCAATCCTTCCTTTAGATAATAGCAGGTAGGAGTATGTTGCATCTGTTCTTGTGATATTTTAAACAAACAAATATAATTAACTGATCTTTTGGAAACCTTTGAAGAGAGGGGCGAAGACAAAGTTGTCATATATGTCAATTGTTACCCACAGTGTTTCAAAGGATTTCTATGTACTCTCTCTCTCTCTCTCTCTCTCTCTCTCTCTCTCTCTCTCTCTCTCTCTCTCTCTCTCTCTCTCTCTCTCTCTCTCTCTCCTTTATAAGTCATGAATTTCCATCTTGATATTACAAATGTAAGAATAACTCACTCTCTCTCTCTCTCTCTCTCTCTCTCTCTCTCTCTCTCTCTCTCTCTCTCTCTCTCTGTAATAATTGATAAATAATTTTGCTCTTAAGGACAACCCTTAATGCTCTCTCTCTCTCTCTCTCTCTCTCTCTCTCTCTCTCTCTCTCTCTCTCTCTCTCTCTCTCTCTCTCTCTTATAGTTAGTGCTCACACATTTTTACAACTTATTATTTCTCTGTATATCTTTACCTGTACAGTAGATAGTTTAAATTGATCTAATTTTACCTGTACCATCTACGAACTGTAAATGTGCTAGTGTGGCAAATATGTTATAAAACATAGAGACACAGTAACTGAGTTGTACTAGTCCAAATAAAAAAGTTTGTTCATGAAAAAGCATTTCGGAACAAAGAGAAAGAGACGCAGAATGAAGTTCTTAAAAACGAGGTCGAGAAGACTTCTAAAAATAGATTGGTCGGAAGGGGAGAGAGAGAAATTCTCTTCCAACTCTCTGTTTTTATGTCAACTATTTATTTCATTTTTCAAGTGTAGTGTATTAAGCTAACTTTTCAATGAAGTTACAGTAACTTTAATTTCATTTAAAAGCTTAATACTTTGAGAGCATGATTAGTGTCATATTTAGTGTTGAAACTAGACATAAGCATTTATTAGCATTTTTAGAGACCGTGCCAAATTTGGGCGAAAATTTGCCTTTTGCAAGTGGTTTTGGAACCTGACCTTGTGTAAGTTTGGGGTGTGACTGTATATATACAGTCGTACCCCGAACTTGCACAATTCGAGTTGTGTGAATTCACAGAAAAATGAACTTTTCATTGGAACCTAACTAATTGTCATACAAGAGATTTCCACAGACATGCAAACATTGGAGAATCCTGAGAAACCCTTGAGAACCCTGCAAAAAGTGATTATGTTTAATGTTTTAGGTAATTTATTAGTTTTGTATATGTAACTTACCAAATAATTGCTTAGCTATACTTTCCACTTGTGCGGCAGTTAAAAATTTAAAGTTCGTGGTAGCAATTCGTTTGTTTATAGTGAAGGTAACTACCCGGCCCTGTATCGGGGGACAATAGGTACAAAGTAACAGCAATCGTCACTACTTTTCTGCTGGCTTTACCGTCAATAATGAATGGTTTGGTGGTTGAATTTGAGGGTTTTTTCTTTGCTTTCCCCGAGGATTTGGTGAAATACCCATTATTTTGGTAGTTTTTCAGCTTAGCCTAGTGGTTTTTCTACAGTGTATTTACAATGTCTGATTCCAGCTCATCTAGTATTAGATATTGTAGGGATGGTTGCAATACCTGAATGGGCCAAAGTAATCTGTGCAGAAATAGACCAGTGTTCAATCTCACTTATGATGAATGTGTTGGATGGGATTAGAAGAAATGGAAGGTTCTCAGGTCTCATTTGTTTAGGTTAGATAGAGATAGGAAAAGGAAGGTGGCTGTTAGAGCTAAAAGTAGAGCTCGGAGTGTAGAGCCTGTCACTAGCATTCAACTCATTGACTGTAACATTCCTTCTTTTCCTGCCCTTGCTTTATCCCCCATTCTTAGTCATCCTAATAATTCTCCATCAACTCCTATTCCTGGCTCCCGTGCTTCTGATCCTGGTACCATAGCAAGCCTTGAGAGTAAGTTCGATTGTAAATTTGATCTCGTAGTTAATACTGTGTCTAGGTTGGGTGAATCGCTTAAAGTCCTTATGGACGAAGTGCAGAGTATTAAACAAGTGTGAGTGCCAGTGGAGGAGGTGGCTGTCTGTCCCGCTGATGCCCCCAGACAAAGGTCACTGTCACACTCCCCTGAACTTTGAAGCAGACATACCAGAGGTCCAAAGGAGGATAGCAGGGTTTGCCCATGGGCAGTCGCCGCCTCATCTGACTCAGTGCTTCGTAATTCTGATAGTGCTTGGAAAGGCATCACAGTGAGTGCCCACCAGTTATTGTTTGACTCCGATAGTGATTCTAGTGCTAATAAGAGGCGTTTTTGGCGATTCCCAGGTGAATCTCGTCCCTTGAAGAGACGTCATGATAGAGATGCCACTCCCTTTTCTCTGAAGCTTGCTAGAGACTGTTCCACTAGTCCACAACCGGGTTGCAGTCCAGTTCACCCTTCTCCTGAGCGTGCCTGCCTTGAGCTAGCTTGGCTCCTACAAAGTACCCGGCGCCAACCGAGCACCCGACTTCTACTGAACGCACACCTACGTCATCGTCTCCTGCTTGTGTGCCTGAAGATCCTTCTTTCGCCCATATCAAGCAGCAGTTGGAAGATGTTTTGGGCCTTCTGCATAAGGCCCCCCCTTCACATAAGCCTTCTCAAGACCTTACTCTGTCTTCTGTCTCTTCAGAGGAGGGAGTAGTAGTACCAGACCCTCCTCCTATGGCTTATGCTTCACTGATGAGATATTTTTTGGCACCAACCTTCCCCTCTCACTTCCAACCAACTGCTCCAGTGTTGCCCGCTTCCACGTTCCTTATGAGAAACCAAGCAGGTTCTAGTTCACGCCTACCTCAGATGGTGCTCTCTTCGCCTGTGAGAAAGGCATTTAGAGAGGTAGAGGATTGGTTGTCTGTTAAGAGGGAACAAGGGAAGGCTGCTTTTGCCTTTCCTCCTGCTAGATTGACGGCCAGGAGATATCTCTTTTATTTGGCCGGAGAAGCTCCATCCTTGGGAGGTGCTGCCTCTTCCCAGGGTGACTTCTCAGGTTTGATAGACTCAGCTTGTTGATCGGCTTTTTCTTCTGCTAAAGTTTTCTTTGCTTCTTCAGAGTTTGATCACCTTGTGAAGCACTTGTTTAAAGTACTGTAAGTCTTCAGCTTTTGGACTGGTCGATAGGAGCTCTCACCAGGAAAATAGAAGATCACGATGTTTTAGCACCTGACTTAGCTGTGGATTGGCTGGGCATTTTATCCTGTGTGGATAAGGCAGTAAGGGATGGGTCCTCTGAAGTTGCGGATCTTTTTGCCATGGGAGTTTTGAAGAAGAGGGAGTTGTGATGCTTCTTCACCACGAGAGGAGTGACGTCTGCTCAGAAGTCTGCGTTTTTATATTCTCCCATGGATAAGCAGTGTTTGTTCCCTCAGTCAGTGGTAAAGGAGATTGCCACCAATTTGCAGAAAAAATCAACCCAAGACGACCCAGCCCAATCATCAAAGCACCCCAAGGAGCTTTCTTCTAACTCGGCAAAATCTGTCTCTCCTCTGCAGCAGCAGCCCTTTCGGGGGGCCAGACAAAGTTTCTCTAGGCCCCATTCCAAGGTGCGTTTCTCTGCAAGGTCTGTCAAGAGGACCTCAGCCAAACCCTCTACTAGAAAGTGACTCCCCTATCTTTCATGTGCCTGTAGGGGCCAGACTCTCCCTCTTCTGGAAGAGGTGGAGTACGAGAGGCACAGAGACTTGGACACATTGACGGCTTACTCGAAGGGCTCCAAGAGATTCGTAGCGCTTGCGGAGGAAGTGTCATCCCTCCTAAGAAAAAGGGCCATAGAGGTAGTGGAAGACCGGACTTCAAGATGATAACACAACTGCTTGTTCGTAGTCCCCAAGTCATCGGAGGGGAGGGGGGTGTTGGAAACCTGTCTTCGATGTAAATGCTTTGAACTTCTGCATACAGAAAACGAAGTTCAAGATGGAGACAAATCAGTGTTATCCTCCATCCAGCAGAGCAACTGGATGTTAACACTAGACATGCAGGATATGTATTTCCACATTCTGGTACATCCGGAATCCAGGAAATACCCGAGATTTGTCTTTGGGGGCAGAGTCTTTCAGTTTCGAGCTCTGAGTTTCGGTTTCTCCATTGCCCCTCAGGTATTCACGCTAATCCTGTCTCCCCTCGCAAGGTGGCTACATCTGCTAGGTATCGACATATGCTTTTGTCTAGATGATTGGCTCCTCTGCTCCCTGTCACAGGAGCATTGCACAAAGGATCTGCAGATAACTCTTCTCCTTGCCAAGGAACCCAAACTTTTGATAAATTGAGAGTACAGTGGTCTCAACTAGCTCCAACTCAGGAGATTTTCTGTTTGGGGATGAGGATCAACTCTTGAGTTTTCGGGGTTTTCCCTCCCCCCAAGAGGATAGAGTCCTGCCTTCAGTTGATTCAGGACCTTCTTTTGCTCCCAGTTTCCTAAGCGAATTGGTGGATGAGTTTGCTGGAAACCCTCTCATCCATCTAACAGTTTGTGAAGCTAGGAAGGCTTCATATGAGACCCCTTCATTTCCTCCTAAGAGCAAGGTAGAACAGAAGGAAACAGTCATACACAGTGATGTCCCAGTTGCAAAAGAAATAAAGGAGGATCTCTGGTGGTGGATGTCTAGGGACAGACTTTTAGAGGGGAAAGTCTCTGCATCTACTGGGCACTCTGGAAGCTTCCGGCACATGGTCTCTGGAGCAAAGGAAGCTACACATAAATGTCAAAGAGCTGTCTGCCATTCATTTTGGCCTGAACTACTTTGCCGAAGCAGTCGCAGACAGAACTGTGCTGGTGCATTCTGACAACACCATGGCTCTCTCCTACATCAGGAAACAGCAGAACTCACTCATTCTTCCTTTGCGAGGCAGTGAAGGAGCTGCTCATTTGGGTGGACCAGAATCGAGTCAGGATCACCACCAGGTACATCCAAGGGAAGATGAATATCTTGGCATACGAACCAAGTCGAAGAGGACAAGTCCTCCCGACAGAATGGACCCTGAATTCGAATGTCTGTGACATCCTTTGGAAGTTGTGGGGCAGGCCGACAGTGGACTTGTTACCCACATCGACAAATTACCGTCTTCCTCTAGTTTGTTTGCCAAATTTGAGTGTCTGTGACAGCCTTTGGAAGTTGTGGGGCAGGCCGACAGTGGACCTGTTACCCACATCGACAAATTACTGTCTTTGTCTAGTTTGTTTGCCAGTCTCGGATCCTCAGGCATGGCCAACAGATGCCATGCTTGTAAACTGGTCGAACTTGGAACTCTATGCATTCCCCCATTCATCGTGGTGAGGGGGGGTTCTCACCAAGTTCCAAGCTCATTGCAAAGTATCGATGACCCTGACAGCTCCTTTTTGGCCACTCAAAGAATGGTTCCCGGACCTTCTAAAGCTTCTCATGGACTATTCAAGTCCACATCTTCTCAAACAGCCTTATCTTTGGAAATTCCATCAAGGCTATCCGGTCTAGCTCTGACAGGCTTCAGGCTATCTGGAGACTTGTCAGGGCGAAGGGATTTTCAAAGCAAGCTGTGAAAGCTACTACAAGATGTAGACGTCAATCTGCCAGCCGAGTCTACCAGGCCAAGTGGACTATCTTCTGCAGGTGGGGCAGCAGCGATAACATCATGTCTGCTGAAACCACTATATCTAGCGGACTTTCTTCTTTTTCTAAGGACTTCCAAGGGGATCTCTTCATCGACTGTTAGAGGTTACAGGTCTATGTTGGGATTGGCTTTTAAGCATAGAGGAGTGGACTTGGCCTCTAAACAAGACCTGAATGATCTGATTAAGTCTTTTGAGACTACTAAACAGGTGAGAGATGACTCCATATCATGTAACCTATATGTGGTACTTAAATGGTTAATGGGTCCTGCTCTGAGCCTCTCCATTCCATTTCACTTAAGAATTTAACAAAGAAGACTTTCTAGTAGCCTTGGCTACTGCTAAATGGGTAAGTGAGCTGCAGGCTATTGACAAGTGCATTGGTTTTTCTCAGGGAGATGCGGTCTGCACCTTTGTGCTTGGCTTCCTAGCTAAGAACATGTCTCCGTCTAATCGCTGGCCACGCTGATTCTCCATTATAAGCCAAATGGACATTCTAGGACCAGAAGAAGAGGAAAGGGTCCTTTGCCCAATAAGGGCACAGAGGTATTAGTTGGACAGGACTAAGAGAATCAGAGGCCCTGCCAGTAACCCCTGGTGTTCTGTGAAGAATCCATTGAAACCCGTCCAAGAATGCATTGTCATTTTTCTCAGAAGCCTTATTATAGAGGTGCACTCTCAAATGAGGAGATGTCCTGCCTTCCTTTAAGGTGAGAGAACTCGATACAGTATTAGGGCTGTCGCTTTTAGGCATAATATGTCGCTCTTGGCAATCATCCAGCCGACATACTGGAAATGCAATTTCATTTTTGCCTCACACTTTTTGAAAGAAATAGAAATGACGTATGAAAATTGTATTAGCTCAGATCCGTTATTGGTGGCTGGCTCGGTGTTGGGGGAAGAAGCATAGGAAGCACCCCTTCCTATCCGCAACTACTTTGCCTTGAACTTTGGGTATTGAGTTTTTTTTTGGAGAGCGTGCGGGTACTCATACCCGGAGAGCCCACCAGTCTGTGGTAGTGGTATGATGGTTTTTCATTTTTGTTGTAGTCTGTATAGTTAACTACTGTTCCTTGTTTGGTCTTAAAGGCGGTAGTCACCTGCTGTAGCTCTTACCAAGCATTTTATCACTGCTAACAGATTTTTATGGTGCAAATTCATCGCATAACTGACTTTCTGGAACAGAATATGTCCATTTATCCCACCACTTATCAATGTGGGATTCAGCTGTGTAATTACTCGATAAGTTACATATATTAAAATGGTATTTTCATGATAAAATTAAGTTTCATATATACTTACAAAGTAATTGCAGATGAGAGCCCCCCCTCCTCCCCTCTGATGGGCATTAAGCACAAAATAAGTGATTCTTTCTGTTTTGTTGTATCTATTGTTCCGCGATGAAGGGTGGGATAGTTACCTACACTAAGAACAAATTAATAGCTACCATGATCTTCAAATTTTTAACGGCTGCGCGAGTAGAAAGTATAGCTGTGTAATTACTTGGTAAGTATATAT
>NC_089782.1:6171568-6174068 GCF_040412425.1 Macrobrachium rosenbergii
TTAACAGATTATGCTTACTCAGTTACTTTTGCTCATTACAAGATTTAAAGTCACAAGATTACTACTATTACTTACTGAATCTAGTCTAGGCTGTTACTATGGTGTTCCTAGGGCAGAGATCACTCCAGTTACCTCCTCTGGGCAGGAGCCAGCTTTGAGATGGAAAGGTGCTGTGCCAAGGAGTCACAAATGCCAGGGTGAGCTTGTGGCTCTTGCAACTACTTGGCTCACTTCCGCCCCTTCTTCTTCTTCTTCTTCAGGTTCCTCCAAAACCTATCTATGACAGTCCTAGAAGGTGATGAGGGCACCGACTCTGGGGAAAGGCCAGAAGGGCTGTCGGGCGCAAAGTCAGGCGTAACCTCAGAGGCTACTGGAGAGCTCCCTACTCCAGCTGCTGCGACAACTGGAGCAAGAGTGGTCTCAACCTCTGCATCCGGGGAGGCCAGTTCCTGGTCTCCCAGAGAAGTTGTAGCAGTAAGATCCTCCAGAGGTTCATCCTCAGGGGACGGATGTGGTGAGGAAGAAGTGTCGGGTGCCGGAGGCTCATAAGTTGCTAGGATCAATTTGGTGAAGGTTCCTGTCTCTCTCTAAGGAGGATCCTTGTCATGATCTGGATCTGGCAGTATGGTAGGGCCAGGCACAGGGTCCAATTCTTGTGGTGGCTTAATGTCTGAGACAGACGGAGCGTGGCATTGCTCAGGGCTCGCAGGTGGCACTGGTAGAGATTGGTGGCCAGGTATGCCTGACGAGGGGTCCAGAGTTGCAATACCTTGTGGATGGCTTGAGTTGGGCTGAGACAGAGATTCCTGTCTCAGCTGGAGGTCAAAGCCTCTTGGAGATGCTTGGTTTGTGGCTTTCGCTGGGCGTTTCTTATTAGGGAAGCCCTCCCAATTAGTGGAGTGGCTTGTCACCTTTCATGCTCGACAGCGGTACTGCTTTCTGTTACTGTCCTTTTGTGTAGAGGGAGGACTTCATTGGTGGCCATCCTTTCGCAAAGAGGGAGGACTTCGTTGGTGGCCATCCTTTCGCGAAGAGGGAGGACTAGGCCTGGAGTTGCATGAAGTGTACCCCTTCCGTCAACCACTTTGGCGGGCAGAAAGTAATTCTTCTTGTGGTGGCACACCAGTCAAAGTGGTTGTGGTCTTGATTGGTGGATCTGTAGTCGATGCCTCCATTGTGGAGGTAGTGGGGCTATGGAGCGGCACTGGGGAAGGGTTTCCCCAGAGGGGGTCCTGACCCAACAGGAATTCCACTCTGGGCCTGATTCCACTCACTACACCAAGGTGGTGAGGTAGCGTGTTCCAAGGTGTTGGTGAGGTAGCGTGTTCCAAGGTGTTGTGACCTGGAGCTTGACTGTGGGGATGGTTTTGGTGTGGCCCCTCTACCCATTTCATCTCCCACTGAGTTTGCTCATCAACAGTGTTTGTGTCCTGTCAATGAGGCTAATGTCTGCTGCAGTGTCTACCATAACCAGTAGGGCCACCGAGATGGACTGAGTATCCAGCTTCTTGAGGTGAGGTATCTTCCGTGGCATAGCCGCAGAGGATGTGGAACTTATCAAGTTGATGAACTTGGTGGATGGGACATGATTTGGGCAGGCCGGATATCCAGCACTATACTAGTGGCTGGAAGCACCACTAGATTGACAAGTGCCCTTTGTGCAGGCTCAGTCACCTACGGTGACCGTTGGTGAAGATTGAGTGGAAGTGGATGGAGAGGAGTTCTGGTTATTGGGAGGAGGCTGCTTGTTGATGCCCAACTTGCAGCAGCAATTGGATTCAGTGTGCCTCACCTTCTTACAGTGGGTGCACATAGACTACCAGGTAGCCCGTTCTTCAGGAGAGTTGAGCCTGAGAGGTACCCTGGTGGCACTATGCCCCATTGAGACATGCTGTGAGACTGGTTTTAGGTTTCCCAGAAATCGGCCATACACACTAAGATACACACTACAGGGGCTCCGGGACACATTGGTACAGATCCTCCAGCATGGTCTGATTGAACAGGTCCTCAAACGTGGTGCATGACAGGAAGTCGAACCAGTGTGTACTGGATTGGGTCTTTGGTAGGCCCATTTGGTCCAGGACCAGCCGACTTCCTTGGCAAGGCCTTGAAACCACTGTCCCTATTTCCCCAGGGTTATCTTGTAGGCTATGGTTATGACCCTACGAATTCCTACCATGTTGCCCTCTTTGGCTCTTCTCCAGTGAGTGGAGGGCTGCTTTAGCTGTACCTTCCATGTGCTTGGCAACCACTAAGGCCCTCTGTGTCTCAGTGGTGTTGTAGTTATCAAAGAGAGTCTATTTCCTCCAATCATGCCTTGGCTCCTCTTCTGTCCTCTTGGGGACTAGGGAATTAATACTTGATATTGGAGCATTTGGCGCAGCAGGTGTGGGTTTGGAGGCTTGTTGGGTATTCAGAGCTTCAGCACTTTCTTTTTTTGCTTTCTCCAGCACGAGCTCCTTTTCATTGAGAGCTAGCTCGTGCTGCCTTTGTTCTTCTT